>NW_027523324.1:0-56028 GCF_052094955.1 Ictidomys tridecemlineatus
AAGTCTCCAAACTCTGCTCTCTGTAACAGTCCTTCTGCACCTCCAACCTCATCACTCTGCAACGGACCTTCTGCTTTCCAGTCTAAAAACCTCTGCTCTCTGCAAAGATCATTCTGCATCCCAGTCTCCAACGTCTGCTCTCTGCAACAGTCCTTCTACACCCAAGTTTCTAACCTCTGCTCTCTGCTTAAGTCCTTCTGCATGCCAGTATCCTACCTCTGCTCTCTGCAACATTTCTTCTGCAAACCAGACTCCAACCTGTGATTTCTGTAACTATCCTACTGCACCTTTGTATCCAAACTCTGCTCTCTGTAGCGATTTTCTGCACCTCAGTCTCCAACTTCTGCTTTCTCTAACAATCTTTCTGCACTCCAGTCTCCAAACTCTGCTCTCAGCAACAGTCCTTCTGCACCCCATACTCCAAGCTCTGCTCTCTGTAACAGCCTTCTGCCACATCAGTGTCCAAAATCTGCTCTCTGTACCAGTCCTTCTGCAACCTCAGTCTTCAACATCTGCTCTCTGCAATGAATCCTCGGCACCACGGTCTCCAACCTCTGCTCTCTTTATCAGTTCTTCTGAACCCCAAAATCCAAACTCTGATCTCTGTAACCACACCATCTGCACCCCAGTCTCAATCCTCTGCTCTCTGTAAAAGTCCTTCTGAACTCAGTATCCAACTTCTGCAATCTGTAATGGTTCTTCTGCAGCCCAGTCTCCAACCTCTACTCTCTGAAACGATCCTTCTGCACCTCAGTCTCCAACCTCTTCTCTCTGTACCCAGTCCTTCCTGCACCCCAGTCTCCAACATCTGCTCTCTGTAACGATCCTTCTTCTTCCCAAGTTCCAAGCTCTGCTCTGTGCAGCGGTCCTTCTGCATCCCAGTTTTCAACCTCTGCTCTCTGTAACAGTCTTTCTGCACCTCATTCTCCAAACTCTGCTCTCTGCAACAGTCCTTCTGCACCCCAATCTCAAAATTCTCCTCTCTGTAACACTCATTCTGCACCCCAGTCTCCACACTCTGATCTCTGCTACAATCCTTCTGGACCTCAGTCTCAAACCTCTGCTCTCTGGATCAGTTCTCCTGCACCTCCGTCTACAAATTTGTTCTCTGCAATAGTCCTTTTGCACCCCAGGTCCAACCTCTGCTCTCTGCAACATTTCTTCTGCTCCCAAGTCTCCAAACTGTGCTTTCTGTAACATTGTTTTTGACGCCAGTCTCCAACCTCTGCTCTCTGTAAAGATCCTTCTGCACCTCAGTCTCCAAACTCTGATCTCTGCAACGATCCTTTTGCACCTCAGGTTCCAACGTCTGCTCTCTGCAACGATCCTTCTGCACCCCAGTTCCCAACCTCTGCTCTCTGTAACAGTACTTCTGCATCTCAGTCTCCAACCTCTCCTCTCTGTACCAATCTTCTGCACCTCAGTCTCCAACCTCTGCTCTCTGTAACAGGCCTTCTACACCCCAGTCTCCAACTTCTGCTCTCTGTAACAGTTCTACTGCACCACAGTCTCGAACTTCTACTCTCTGTAACAGTCCTTCTGCACCCCAGTCTCCAACCTCTGCTCTCTATACAGTTTTTCTGCACTCCAATTTCCAAACTCTGCTGTCTGTATCACTCCTTCTGCACCAAAGTCTCCATCCTCCGCTCTCTGTAAGAATCCTTCTCACCCCAGTCTCCAACCTTTATTCTCTGTAAAAGTCCTTCTGCACCTCAGTCTCCAACATCTGCTCTCACTAACGGTTTTTCTGCACCCCAGTCTCTAACCTCTGCTCTCTGTAACGATCTATCTGCAACTCAGTCTCCAACCTCTGCTCTCCTCTACAGTCTTTCTTCACCCCAGTCTCAAAACTCTGCTCTATGTACCCTAGTCTCCAACATCTGCTCTCTGAAAGGATCCTTCTTCTACCCAGTCTCCAACCTCTGCTCTCTGTAAGAGTCATTCTGCATCCCAGTCTCCAACATCTGTTCTGGATAACAGTCCTATACCACAGTCTCTAACATCTGCTCTCTGTAAAAGTCCTTCTGCACCCCAATTTCCAAACTCTGCTTCCTGTAACAGTCCTTCTGCACCTGAGTTTCCAAACTCTGCTCTCTGTAACAGTCATTCTACACCCCAGTCTCCAAACTCTGCTTTCTGTATCAGTCTTTCTGAACCCCAGTCTCCAAACTCTGTTCTCTATATCTATCCTTCTTCACCTCAGTCTCCAACCTCTTCTCTATGCAAAAGTCCTTCTATACTGCAGTCTTCAAACTCTGCTCTCTGTAAAGGTCTTTCTGCAGCAGATACTCAAAACTCTGCTTTCTGTATGAATCCTTCTGCACCCTAGTCTCCAAATTCTGCTCTCTTTAAGAGTCTTTCTGCACCTCAGTATCCAAATTCTGCTCTCTGTAACAGTTCTTCTGCACTCCAGTCTCCAAACTCTGCTCTCTGCAACAGTCCTTCTGCACCCCAGTCTCCAATGTCTTCTCTCTGCAACAGTCCTTCTGCACCCCAGTGTACAAACTCTTCTCTCTGTAACAATCCTTCTGCCCCTCAGTCTCCAACCTCTGCTCTCTGCAAGATCTATCTGCACTCCAGTCTCCAAACTATGCTCTCTCTAACATTTTTTCTCCACCCCAGTCTCCAACCTCTGTCCTCTGCAACAGTCATTCTGCTCTCTAGTCTCGAACATCTGCTCTCTGTAACAGTCCTTCTGTACCACAGTCTCCAACCTCTGCTCTCCATAACGGTTTTTCTACACCCCAGTCTCCAAACTCTGGTTTCTGTATCATTCTGTCTGAACCCCAGTCTCCAACGTCTGTTTTCTGTATCTATCTTTCTGAACCTCAGTCTCCAACCTGTGCTCTATGTAAGAGTCATTCTGCATCCCAGTCTCCAACATCTGTTCTGGATAACAGTCCTATACCACAGTCTCTAACATCTGCTCTCTGTAAAAGTCCTTCTGCACCCCAATTTCCAAACTCTGCTTCCTGTTACAGTCCTTCTGCACCTGAGTTTCCAAACTCTTCTCTCTGTAACAGTCATTCTACACCCCAGTCCCAAACTCTGGTTTCTGTATCAGTCTTTCTGAACCCCAGTCTCCAAACTCTGTTCTCTGTATCTATCCTTCTGCACCTCAGTCTACAACCTCTTCTCTATGCAACAGTCCTTCTATACTTTAGTCTTCAAACTCTTCTCTCTGTAAAGGTCTTTCTGCAGCATATACTCCAAACTCTGCTTTCTGTATCAATCCTTCTGCACCCTAGTCTCCAAATTCTGCTCTCTTTAAGAGTCTTTCTGCACCTCAGTATCCAACCTCTGCTCTCTGTAACAGTTCTTCTGCACTCCAGTCTCCAAACTCTGCTCTCTGTAACAGTCCTTCTGCACCCCAGTCTCCAACGTCTTCTCTCTGCAACAGTCCTTCTGCACCCCAGTTTGCAAACTCTGCTCTCTGTAACAATCCTTCTGCCCCTCAGTCTCCAACCTCTGCTCTATGTAACAAGAATTTTGCATGTCAGTCTCCAAACTCTGCTCTCCGCAAAAGTCCTTCTGCACTCCAGTCTCCAAACTCTGCTCTCTGCAACATTCCTTCTGCACCCCAGTCTCCAACCTCTGCTTTCTGCAAAAGTCCTTCTCCACCCCAGTCTCCAACCTCTGCTCTCTTCAACAGTCCTACTGCACCAAAGTATCCAACCTCTGCTCTCTGTAAGATCCTTCTGCACTCCAGTATCCAAACTCTGCTCTCTGTAAAATTCCTTCTCCACCCCATCCTTTAACCTCTGCTTTCTGCAAATGTCCTGCAACACCCCAGTCTCCAACCTCTGTCCTCTGCAACAGTCCTTCTGCTCACCAGTCTCCAACCTCTGCTCTCTGCAACAATCCTTCTGCACCTCAGTCTACAAACTCTGTTCTCTGCAACTGTCCTTCTGCACCTCAGTCTCCAACCTCCACTCTTTGTAACAGTCTTTCTGCACTTCACTCTCCAACCTCTGCTCTCTGCAACAGTCCTACTGCACCCCAGTCTCCAACCTCTGCTCTCTGTATCAATTTTTATGTACCGCAGTCTCCAACCTCTGCTCTCGGTAATGGTCCTTCTACACCCCAGTCTCCAAACTCTGCTTTCTGTATCTGTCCTTCTGAACCCCAGTCTCAAAACTCTGCTCTCTGTATATATCGTTATGCACCTCAGTCTCCAACCTCTGCTATCTGTTACAGTTTTTCTATACTGCCGTCTCCTAACTCTGGTCTTTCTTACGGTACTTTTGCACCCCAATTTCCAACCCCTTCTTTCTGTAACAGTCCTTCTGCACCTCAGTCTCCGAACTCTAATCTCTGTAACAGTCTTTCTAAACCTCAGTCTCCAAACTCTGCTCTCTGGAACAGTCATTCTGCACCTAAGTCTGACACCTCTGCTCTCTGAACGATCCTTCTGCACCCCAGTCTCCAACCACTGCTCTCTGTAACAGTCCACCTGCACCTTAGTCTCCAACCTCTGCTCTCTGTAAGATCTTTCAGGAACTCAGTCTCCAAACTCTGCTCTCTATAACAGTCCTTCTGCACCCCAGTCTCCAAACTCTCCTCTCTGTAACAGGCCTTCTGCACGACAGTCTCAAAAGTCTGCTCTCTGTAGCTGGCTTTCTGCACCCCAGTCTCCAACCTCTGCTCTCTGCTACGATCCTTTGGCACCCCAGTCTCAAACTTATGCTCTCTGCAATGATCGTAATACACCCCAGTCTCCAACCTTTGACTACTGCAACAGTCCTTCTGCAACTAAGTCTCCAAATTCTGCTCTCTGTAAGATCCTTCTGCACCCCTGTCTCCAAGCTCGGCTTATTTCAACGATCCTTCTGCACCCCAGTGTCCAACCTCTGCTCTATGTAACAGGATTTTGCACCTCATTCTCCAACCTCTGCTCTCTGCAACAGTCCTTCTCCATCCCAGTCTTCAACTTCTGCTCTCTCTAAGAGTCCTTCTGCACCTCAGTTTCTAACCTCTGCTCTCTGCAACATTCATTCTGCACCTCAGTCTCCAACCTCTGCTCTCTGTAACAGTCCATCTGCACCTCAGTCTGACACCTCTGCTCTGTGAACGATCCTTCTGCACCCCAGTCTCCAAGCACTGCTCTCTGTAACAGTCCACCTGTACCTCAGTCTCCAACCTCAGCTCTCTGTAAGATCCTTCAGGAACTATGTCTCGAAACTCTGCTCTCTATAACAGTCCTTCTGCACCCCAGTCTCCAACCTCTCCTCTCTGTAACAGGCCTTCTGCACTCCAGTCTCCAAACTCCCCTCTATGTAGCAGGCCTTCTGCACCCCAGTCTTCAACCTCTTCTCTCTGCAACGATCCTTCTGCACCCCAGTCTCCGACCTCTTCTCTCTGCAATGATCCTTCTGCACTTCACTCTCCATTCTCTGCTCACTGTAAGATTCTTCTAAAACCCAGCCTCCAACCTCTGCTCTCTGTATCTTTTATTCTGCCCCTCAGTATCCAACCGCTGCTCTCTGTTACAGTTTTTCTATACCGCAGTCTCCAAACTCTGGTCTCTGTTACGGTCCTTCTGCACCACAATTTCCAACCACTTCTTTCTGTAACAGTCCTTCTGCACCTCAGTCTCCAAACTCTGATCTCTGTAACAGTCCTTCTACACCTCAGTCTCCAAACTCTGCTCTCTGTAACAGTCCTTCTGCACCTCAGTCTGACACCTCTGCTCTCTGCATGATTCTTCTGTACCCCAGTCTCCAAACACTGTTCTCTGTAACAGTCCTTCTGAACACCCGTCTCAAAACTCTGTTCTCTGTATCTATCCTTCTGCACCTCAGTCTCCAACCTGTACTCTCTGTAACATTCCTTCTGCACCCGAGTTCCCAACCTCTGCTCTCTGTAACAGTTTTTCTATACCGCAGTCTCCAAACTCTGGTCTTTGTAACGGTCCTTCTGCAGCCCAATTTCCAAACTCTGCTTTCTGTAACAATCTTTCTGCACATCAGTCTCCAAACTCTTCTATATATAACAGTACTTCTACACCTCAGTCTCCAACCTCTGCTTTCTGTAACAGTCCTTCTGCACCTCAGTCTGATACCTCTCCTCTGTGCATGGTTCTTCTGTACCTCAGTCTCAAACCACTGCTCTTTGTAACAGTCCAACTGCACCTCAGTCTCCAACCTCTTCTCTCCGTAAGATCCTTCAGCAACCCAGTCTCCAAACTCTTCTCTCTATAACAGTCCTTCTGCACCCCAGTCTCCAAACTCTCCTCTCTGTAACAGTCCTTCTGGACGCCAGTCTTTCAACTCTGCTCTCCTTAGCAGGCCTTCTGCACCCCAGTCTCCATAATGTGCTCTCTGCAACGATCCTTCTGCACCCCAGTCTCCAACCCCTTATCTCTGCAACAGTCCATCTGCACCTCAGTCTCCTAATTCTGCTCTGTGTAAGATGCTTCTGCACACCTTTATCCAACCTCTGCTCTGTGTAACAGTCCTTCTGCACCCGAGTCTCCCACCTCTGCTCTCTGTAACAGGACTTTTCTACCCTAGTCTAAAATCTGTGCTCTCTACAACAGTCCTTCTGCACACTAGTTACCAACATCTGCTCTCTGTAAGAGTCCTTCTGCACCTCAGTCTCCAAACTCTGCTCTTTTTACCTGTCCTTCTGCACACACTCTTCTATTTTTGCTCTGTGTAACAGGACTTCTGCAACCCAGTCTCACAACTCTGCTGTTTGTAACAGGATTTCTGCACCCCAGTCTCCCACCTCTTCTTACTGCACCGATTCTTCTCCACCCAAGTCTCCAAAATCTGCTGTCTGCAACAGTCGTTTTGAACCCCAGTCTCCAACCTATGCTCTCTGTAGCAGTCCTTCTACACCCAAATCTCCAAACTCTGCTCTCTTTAACAGTCTTTCTGCACCTCAGTCTCCAACCTCTGCTCTCTGCAACATTCGTTCTGCACCCTAGTCTTCAACATCTTCTCTCTGCACCACTCCTTCTGCACCCCAGTCTCCAACTCCACTCTCTGCAACAATCCTTTTGGACCCCAGGTTCCAACCTCTGCTCTCAGTAACAGTCCTTCTACACCACAGTCTCCAACCTCTGCTCTCTATAAGATCCTTCTGCACTCCAGTTTCCAAACTCTGCTTTCTATAACATTCCTTCTCCACCCCAGTTATCAACCTCAGCTCTCTGCAACAGTCCTTCTTCTCCCTAGTTTCCGAGATCTGTTCTCTGTAACAATCCTTCTGTTTCGCAGTCTCCGACCTCTACTCTTTGTAAAGGTTCTTCTACACCCCAGTCTCCAAACTCTGCTTTCTGTATCAGTCTGCCTGAACCCAAGTCTCCAAAATCTGTTCCCATTATCTATTCTTTGCACCTGAATCTCCAACCTATGCTCTATGTAAGAGTCCTTCTGCACTCCAGTCTTCAACCTCTGCTCTAGGTAACAGTCCTATACCGCAGTCTCCAAACTCTGCTCTCTTTAACGGTCTTTCTGCACCTTAATTTCCAAACTCTGCTTCCAGTAACAGTTTTTTTCTGAACCTGAGTCTCCAAACTCTGCTCTCTGTAACAGTCCCTCTACACCCCAGTCTTCAATCACTGCTCTCTGTAAAAGTCCACCTGTACCTCAGTCTGAAACCTCTGCTCTCCACGATTCTTCAGCACCCTAGTTTCCAACCACTGCTCTCTGTAACAGTCTACCTGCAGCTCAGTCTTTAACCAATGCTCTCCGTAAGATCCTTCAGCAACTCAGTCTCCAAACACTACTCTCTATGACAGTCCTTCTGCACCTCAGTCTCAAACCTCTCCTCTTTGTAACAGGCTTTCTGCACAAATGTCTCCAAACTCTGATCTATGCAACGATCATTCTGCACGCCTGTCTCCAAACTCTGCTCTCTGCAATGATCCTACTAATCCCAAGTATCCAACCTCTCATCTCTGAAACAGTCCTTCTGCACCTCAGTCTTCAACCTCTGCTCTCTGTAATAGGCCTTCTGCACCCAAGTCTCCAACCTCTTCTCTCTGCAATGATTCTTCTCCACCCAATTCTCGAACATCTGCTCTCTGGAACTGTCCTTTTGCACCCCAGTTTGCAAACTCTCTGTAACATCCATCTGAACCGCAGTCTCCAACCTCTGCTCTCTGTAACAGTCCTTCTGCACCCCAGTCTCCAAACGCTGCTCTCTGTAACAGTCCTTCTGCACCTCAGTCTCCAATCCCTCCTCTCTGTAACAATTTTTCTGCACCCCAGTCTCCAACATCTGCTCTCTGCAACAGTCCTTCTGCACCCCATTCTCCAAACTCTGCTCTCTGCAACGAACGTTCTGGACCCCAGTCTCCAACGTCTGTGCTCTGCAACAGTTCTTCTAAAATACAGTCTTCAACTCTGCTCTCTGTAAGATCTTTCTACACTCCAGTTTTCAAACTCTGCTCTCTGTAAAATTTCTTCTCCACCCCTGTCTCAAACCTCTGTCTTCTGCAACAGTCCTTCTGCTCCCCATTCTCCGAGATCTGCTCTCTGTCACAGACCTTATGTACCACAGTTTTCAAACTCTGCTCTCTGTAACGGTCCTTCTGCAACGCAGTCTCCAACCTCTGCTTATTGAATCAGTCCTTCTGAACCCCAGTCTCCAAACTCTGCTCTTTGTATCTATCCTTCTGCACCTCAGTCTTCAACCTGTGCATTCTGTAACAGTCCTTCTGCACCCCAGTCTCCAACCTCTACTCTCTGTAACAGTCCTTCTATACCACAGTCTCCAACCTCTGCTTTCTGTAACAGTCCTTCTGCACATCAGTCTCTAAACTCTGCTCTCTGTAACAGTCCTTCCACACCTTAGTCTAAAACCTCTGGTCTCTATGATTCTTCTACACCCCAGTCTCCAACGACTGCTCTTTTTAACAGTCCACCTGCACCTCAGGCTCTAACTTCTGCTCTCTCTAAGTTCCTTCAGCAAACCAGTCTCCAAACTCTGCTCTCTGTAACAGTTTTTCTGCACCCCAGTCTCCCACCTCTCTTCTCTGTAACAGGGCTTCTGCACGCCAGTCTCGAAACTCTGCTCTCAATAGCAGGCCTTTTACCCGCCAGTTTCCATACTCTGCTCTCTAGCAGGCCTTCTGCACCAAAGTCTCATAACTCTGCTCTCTGCAATGATCCTTCTGCATCCCAATCTCCAACCTCTGCTCTCTGCAATGATCCTTCTGCACCCCTGTCTCCAAGCTCTGCTATTTGCAACGATCCTTCTGCACCCCAGTCTACAAACTCTGTTCTATGTAACAGGACTTCTGCACCTCAGTCTCCAACATCTGCTCTCTGCAAAAGTCCTTCTGCACCACAGTCTCTAAATTCTGCTCTCTGCAACAGTCCTTCTGTACTGCATTCTCTGAACTCTACTCTCTGTTACATTCTTTCTTCACCTAATACTAGAGTTTCTGCTTTCTGTATCAGTCTTTTTGCAGCCCAGTCTCTAACTTCTGCTCTAAGTGTCCTTCTGCACCTTAGTCTCCAACCTCTGCTCTCTGCAATAGTCCTTCTACACCCCAGTCTCTAACCTGTGCTCTCTGTAACAGTCCTTCACACCCCAGTCTCCAATATCTGGTCTCTGCCACAGTCCTTCTGCACCACAGTCTGAAAACTCTGCTGTCTGAAACGAACATCCTGCACCCCAGTCTTTTACCTCTGCTGTCTGTTACAATCCTTCTGTACCTCAGTCTCCGTCATCTTCTCTCTGTAATATTAATGTGAACCCCAGTCTCCAACATATGCTCTCTTTAACAGTCCTTCTGCACCTCAGTCTCCACCCTCTGCTCTCTGCAAAAGCCTTCTTCACCCCAGTCTGCAAACTATTCTCTCTGCAACGATCATTCTGGTCCCCAGTCTCCAACGTCTACTCTCTGCAACAGTCCTTCTGCAGCACAGTCTCCAACCTCTGTTCTCTGTAAGATCTTTCTGCACTCCAGTTTCGAAACTCTGCTCTTTCTAACATTTCTTCTCCACCCAAGTCGCCAAACGCTGCTTTTTGCAAGGGTCCTGCGGCACCCTAGTCTCCAAACTCTGTCCTCTGCAACAGTCCTTCTGCTCCCCAGTCTCCAATATCTGCTCTCTGTAACAGTCCTTCTGTACCGCATTCACCAAACTCTGCTCTCTGTAACGGTCCTTCTGCAACCCAGTCTCCAACCTCTGCTTTCTGTATCACTCACTCTCAACCGCAGTCTTTAACTTCTGCTCTCTGTTTCTATCCTTCTTCACCTCAGTCTCAAACCTGTGCTTTCTGTAGCAGTTCTTCTGCACCCAAGTCTCCCAACTCTGCTCTCTGTAACAGTCCTTCTATACCGTAGTCTCCAAACTCTGCTCTCTGTAACGGTCCTTCTGCACCCCAATTTCCAACCTCTGCTTTCTGTTACAGTCTTTCTGCACCTCAGTCTCCAAACTCTGCTCTCCGTAACAGTCCTTCTACACCTCAATCTCCAAACTCTGCTCTCTGTAACAGTACTTCTGCATCTCAGTCTGAAACCTCTCTTCTCCATGATCTTTCTGCACCCCAGTCCCCAACCACTGCTATCTTTAACAGTCCACATGCAGCTTAGTCTCCAACCTCTGCTCTCTGTAAGATTCTTCAGCAACCCTTCCTTCAAAATCTGCTCTCTGTACCAGTCCTTCTGAACCCCAGTCTCCAACCTCTCCTCTCTGTAACAGGCCTTCTACACGCCAGTCTCCAAATATGCTCTCTTTAGCAGGCCTTCTGCACGCAAGTCTCCAACATCTGCTCTCTTCAAGGATCCTTCTGCACCCCAGTCTTTAACCTCTGCTCTCTGCAATGATCCTACTGCACCCCAGTCTCCAACCTCTGATTTCTACAACAGCCCTTCTGCACCTAACTCTCCAAATTCTGCTCTCTGTAAGATCCTTCTGCACCGCTGTATACAATGTCCTCTCTCTTTAACATTCTTTCTTCACCCCCGTATTCAACCTCTGCTTTCTGTATCAGTTTTTCTGAACCCCAGTCTCCAACCTCTGCTCTCTGTGTCTATCCTTCTTCACCTCAGTTTCCAACCTGTGCTTTCTGTATCAGTCCTTCTGCACCCAAGTCTTCCACCTCTGCTCTCTGTAACATTCCTTCTATACCTTAGTCTCCAAACTCTGCTCTCTGTAACGGTCCTTCTGCACCCCAATTTCCAAACTCTGCTTTCTGTAACAGTCCTTCTGCACCTCAGTCTCCAAACTCTCCTTTCCGTAACAGTCCTTCTACACCTCAATCTCCAACCTCTGCTCTCTGTAATAATAATTCTGCACCTCAGTCTGAATTCTCTCCTCTCCACTATTCTTCTGCAACCCAGTCTCCAACCACTGCTCTCTGTAACAGTCCACCTGAACCTTAGTCTCCAACCTCTGGTCTCTGTAAGATTCTTCAGCAACCCTTTCTTCAAAATCTGCTCTCTGTACCAGTCCTTCTGCACCCCAGTCTCCAACCTCTCCTCTCTGTAATAGGCCTTCTGCACTTCCGTCTCCAAATCTGCTCTCTTTAGGAGGCCTTCTGCACGCAAGTTTCCAACCTCTGCTCTCTGCAATGATCCTTCTGCACCCCAGTCTTTAACCTCTGCTCTCTGCAATGATCCTACTGCACCCCAGTCTTCAACCTATAATATTTACAACAGTCCTTCTGCACCCCAGTCTCCCAATTCTGCTCTCTGTAAGATCTTTCTGCACCACTGTCTCCAACCTCTGCTCTCTGTAACAGTCCTTTTTTACCCCAGTCTCCAACCTGTGCTCTCCGCAACAGTTCTTCTGCACCCCAGTCTCCAAACTCTGCTCTCTCCAATAGTCCTTCGGCACCCTAGTTACCAACATAAGCTCTCTTTTACAGTCCTTCTCCACCCCAGTCTCTCTGCTCTCTGTAACAGTCCTCCTGTACTGCAGAATGCAACCTCTGCTCTCTGTAAGGGTCTTTCTGCACCGCAGACTCCAATCTCTTCTTTCTGCATCAGTGCGTCTGCAACCCAGTCTCCCAACTCTGCTCTCTATAGCAGTCCTTCTGCACTCCGGTCTCCAAAGTCAGCTATCTGCAACAGTCCTTCTGCACCCCAGTCTTCAACCTCTGCTCTCTGTAACAATTCTTCTGCACCTCAGTCTCCAAATTCTGTAGTCTGCAACGTTAGTTCTGCACCTCAGTCTCCAACATCTACTCTCTGTAACAGTCTTTCTGCACCTGATTCTTCAACCTCTGCTCTCTGTAATATCCTTCTCCAACCCAGTCTCCAAACTCTGCTCTCTGTAACAGTCCTTCTTAACCCCAGTCTCCAACCTCTGCTCTCTGCAACAGTCCTTCTGCACACCAGTCTCCAACATCTGCTCTCTGCAACAGTCCTTCAGCAACTCAGTCTAAAAATTCTGCTCTCTGAAACGATCCTTCTGCACCTCAGTCTCCTACCTCTGCTCTCTGTAAGACCCTTCTGAAACCTAGTCTCCAAACTCTGCTCCCTGTAACAGTCCTTCTGCAGAATAGTTTTCAACCTCTGCTCTCTGTAACCATTCTTCTGCAACCCAGTCTCCAAACTCTGCTCTCTCCAAGGATTCTTCTGTACCACAATCTCCAACCTCTGCTCTCTGCAACAGTCCTTCTGCACACCAGTCTCCAACATCTGCTCTCTGCAACAGTCCTTCAGCAACTAAGTCTAAAAACTCTGCTCTCTGCAACGATCCTTCTGCACCTCAGTCTCTTACCTCTGCTCTCTGTAAGACCCTTCTGCAACCCAGTCTCTAAACTCAGCACTCTGTAACAGTCCTTCTGCAGAATATTTTCCAACTTCTGCTCTCTGTAACAGGAATATTGCAACCCAGTCTGGAACCTCTGCTCTCTTTAACAGGCCTTCAGAACCCAAGTATCCAACCTCTTCTCTCTGCAATGATTTTTCTCCACCCCAGTCTCCAACATCTGCTCTCGGCAACAGTGCTCCTGCACCCTACTCACAAACCTCTGCTCTCTTCAAGATCCTTATGCACTCAAGTCTCCAACTCTTCTCTCTGCAATGATTCTTCTCCATTCCAGTCTCCAACATCTGCTCTCTGAAACTGTCTTTTTGTACACCAGTCTCCAAACTCTGCTCTCTGTAAGATCCATCTGAACCCCAGTCTTTAACCTCTGCTCTCTGTAACAGTCCTTCTGCACACCAGTCTCCAAACTCTGCTCTGTGTAACTGTCCTTCTGCACCTCAGTCTCCAAACTCTGCTCTCTGTAACATTCCATCTGCAAGGATCCTTCTGGATCCTTCTGGACCCCAGTCTTCTACTTCTGCTCTCTGCAACAGTCCTCCTGCACCACAGTCTCCAGACTCAGCTCTCTGTAAGATCCTTATGCACTCCAGTTTCCAAACTCTGCTCTCTGTAACATTCTTTCTCCACCCCAGTACCCAACTTCTGTCCTCTGCAACAGTCCTGCTGCTCCCCAGTCTCCGAGATCTGCTCTGTGTAACAGTCCTTCTGTACCTCAGTCTCCGAACTCTGCTCTCTGTAACGGTCCTTCTACACCCCAATTTCCAAACTCTGCTTTCTGTAACAGTACTTCTGCATCTCAGTCTCCAAACTCTGCTCTCTGTAACACTCCTTCTACACCTCAGTCTCCATCCTGTGCTCTCTGTAACATTCCTTCTGCACCCCAGTCTCCAACCTCTGCTCTCTGCATTGGTACCTCTGCACCCCAGTCTCCAACCTTGTTCTCTACAACAGTACTTCTGTACTGCAGTCTCCAACCTCTGTTCTCTGTAAGGGTCCTTTTGCAACCTAGTCTGCCACCTCTACTTTCTATATCAGTCCTTCTGCACACCAGTCTCCAAACTCTGCTCTATGTAATTGTCCTTCTGCACCTCAGTCTCCAAACTCTGCTCTCTGCAACAGTCCATCTGCAAGGATCCTTCTGGATCCTTCTGGACCCCAGTCTTCAACTTCTGCTCTCTGCAACAGTCTCCTGCACCACAGTCTCCAGACTCAGCTCTCTGTAAGATACTTTCTGCACTCCAGTTTCCAAACTTGGCTCTCTGTAACATTTCTTCTCCACCCAGTCCCCAACATCAGTCCTCTGCAACAGTCCTGCTGCTTACCAGTCTCCGAGATCTGCTCTGTGTAACAGTCCTTCTGTACCGCAGACTCCAACTTCTGCTCTCTGTAATGGTCCTTCTACACCCCAATTTCCAACCTCTCCTTTCTGTAACAGTAATTCTGGATCTCAGTCTCCAAACTCTGCTCTCTGTAACACTCCTTCTACACCTCAGTTTCCAATCTGTGCTCTCTGTAACATTCCTCTGCACCCCAGTCTCCAACCTCTGCTCTCTGCATTGGTACCTCTGCACCCCAGTCTCAAACCTTGTTCTCTACAACAGTACTTCTGTACTGCAGTCTCCAACCTCTGTTCTCTGTAAGGGTCCTTTTGCAACCTAGTCTGCCACCGCTACTTTCTATATCAGTCCTTCTGCACCACAGTCTCCAAACTCTGCTCTCTGTAACCGTCATTCTGCAATTCACTCTGCAAACTCTGCTCTCAGAATAAGTACTTCTGAAACCAGTCTTCAAACTCTGCTCTCTGCAAGAGTCCTACTGCACCCCAGTCTCCATCATCTGCTCTCTGCAACAGTCCTTTTCCACCCCAGTCTCCAACCTCTGCTCTCTGCAACAGTCCTTTTGCACCCCAGTCTCCCACCTATGCTCCCTGTAAGATCCTTCTGCACACTTGTCTCCAACCTTTACTCTCTGTAAGACTCCTCTGCACACCAGTCTCCAACTTCTGCTCTCTGTAAGGTTTCTTCTGCACCTCAGTCTTCAACTTCTGCTCTCTGTAACACTCCTTTTGCACCCCAGTCTCCTAACTTTGCTCTCTGTAACAGTTTTTCTGCACCTCAATCTTTAACCAGTTTCCTCTTCGAAAGTCCTTCTGCACCCCAGTCTCATACCTGTGCTCTCTGTAAAAGTCCTTCTGCACCACAGTCTCCAACCTATGCTCTCTCTAACAATCCTTCTGAGACCCAGTCTCCAAACTCTGCTCTCTGCAATTATCCTTCTGCACCCCAGTCTCAAAAGTCTGCTCTCTGTTAAAGTCTTTATGCACCCCAGTCTTCAAACTCTGCTTTCTGTAACCGTCTTCTGCATCTCAGTCTCCATCCTCTGCTCTATGCAACAGTTCTTCTTCACCCAAGTCTCCAACGTCTGCTCTCTGAAAAAGTCCTTCTAAACCCTTGTCTCCAACCTCTGCTCACTGTAACAGTCCGTCTACACCCCATTCTCCATACTCTGCTCGCCCCAAGGATACTTCTACACCCCAGTCTCCAGCATCCGCTCTCTGCAACATTCCTTCTCCACCCCAATCTCAAAACTCTGCTCTCTGTAACAGTCCTTCTGGACCCCAAATCTCCAACTTCTACCCTCTGCAACAGTCCTTCTACATCCCAGTCTCCACACTCTGCTCTAAGCAAAAGTTTTTCTGCACCCCATTCTTCAACCTCTTCTCTTTGTAACTATTATTCTTCACCTCAGACTCCAGCCTCTGCTCTTTGCAAGGGTCCTTCTCACATCAGTCTCCAACTTCTACTCTCTGTAACAGTGCTTCTTCACCTCAGTATCAAAACTCTGCTCTTTGTAAGATCTTTCTGAACCCCAGTATCCAACATCTGCTTGCTGCAACAGTCCTTGTGCAATCCAGTCTCCAACGTCTGCTCTCTGCAACAGTTCTTCTGTACCTCAGTCTGAAAAATCTGCTCTCTGCAACAATTCCTCTGTACCAAAGTCTCCAAACTCTGCTCTCTGTAACAGTCTTTCTGTACCTCTGTCTCCTACCTCTTCTCTCTGTAAGACCATTCTGAAACCCAGTCTGCAAACTCTGCTCTCTGTAACAGTCCTTCTGCACCCCAGTCTCCAACCTCTGCTTTCTGAAACAGGCCTTCTGCACCCCAGTCTCCAAGCTCTACTCTCTGCAATGATCCTTCTGCACCCCAGTCTCCTACCTCTTCTCTCTAAAACAGTCCTTCTGCACCCCAGTCTCCTACCTCTGCTCTCTGTAAGATCATTCTGCACACCAGTCTCCATCCCCTGCTCGCTGTAACAGTCCTTCTGGAACCTATCTCCAAATTCTGCTCTCTGCAACGGTCCTTCTCTACCCCAGTCTTCAACCTCTCTTTTCTGCAACAGTCCTTCTACACCCCAGTCTCCTATCTCTGCTCTCTGTAACAGTCCTTTTGTACCAGAGTCTCCAACCTATGCTCTCTGTAATGGTCCTTCTGCCCCCCAGTCTCCAACCTCTTCTTTCTTTGTCAGTCCTTCTGCACCTCAGATTCCAAACTCTGCTCTCTGTAACAGTCCTTCTACACCTCAGTCTCTAATTGCTGCTTTCAGCAACAGTCCTTGTGAACCCCAGTCTCCTAACTCTGCTCTCTGCAACATTCCTTCTGCACACCAGTATCAAACCTATGCTCTCTGTAATAGTCCGTCTGCACCCCAGTCTCCAACCTCTGCTCTCTGTAATGATCCTTCTGAACCCCAGTCTCAAACATCCGCTCTCTGTAACAGTCCTTCTGCACCGAAGTCTCCAAAGTCTTTTCTCTGTAAGATCGTACTGAAACCCAGGCTCCAACGTCTGCTATCTTTTACTGTCCTTCTGCACCCCAGTCTTTAACCTCTGCTCTCTGCAACAGTCCTTCTTCACCTCAGTCTCCAAACTCTGCTTTCTGCAACAGTCCTTCTGCACCCAAGTCTCCAACTTCTGCTCTTCGCAACATTCCTTCTGCACCCCAGTCTCCAAACTCTGCTCTCTGTAACGATGCTTGTGCACCCCAGTCTTGAACCTCTGCTCTCTTCAACGATCTTTCTGCACATAAGTCTCCAACCTCTGCTCTCTGCAACGGTCCTTCTCCACCCCAGTCTCAAACCTCTGCTCTCTGCAACAGTCCTTATGAACCCCAGTCTCCAACGTCTGCTTTGTGAAACAGTTTTTCTGTATCTCAGTCTGAAATCTCCCCTCTCTGTAATCCTCCATCTGCAACCCAGTCTCCAACCTATGCTCTCTGTAACAGTCCTTCTGTACCTCAATCTCCAATCTCTTCTCTATGCAACAGTCCTTCTGTGCAGAAGTCTCTAACATCTTCTCTCTTAAACAGTCCTTCTACACCCCAGGCTCCATCGTCTGCTTTATGCAACAGTCCTTCTACACCCACTCTCCATACTCTGATCGCCCCAACGATCCTTCTGCACCCCAGTCTCCAAACTCTGTTCTCTATATCAGTTCTTCTGCACCCCAGTCTCCAACCTCTGCTCTCTGGAAAAGTCCTTCTCTACCACAGTCTCCCACCTCTGCTCTCTGTAAGTGTACTCTGCACCCCCAATTTCTAACCTCTGCTTTCTGTATCAGTCCTTCTGCAACCCAGTCTCCAACCTCTGCTCTGCGTAACTGTCCTTCTGCACCTTAGTCTCCAACCTCTGCTCTCTGCTACAGTCCTTTTGAACCCCAATCTCCAAACTCTACTCTCTGCAACAGTCTTTGTACATCCCAGTCTAAAATCTCTGCTCTCTACATTAGTCCTTCTGCACCCCTGTCTCCAACCTCTGCTCTTTGTAACAATTCTTCTGCACCTCAGTCTTCAAACTCTGCTCTCTGCAACGGTCTTTCTGCACCTCAGAATCCAAATTCTACTCTCTTTAACAGTGCTTATGCACCTCAGTCTTCATTCTCTGCTCTCTGTTAGATCCTTCTGAAACCCAGTCTTCAAACTCTTCTCTCTGTAACAGTCCTTCATTACCCAAGTCTTCAAATTGTGCTCTCTGTAGCAGGCCTTCTGCTCTCCAGTCTCCAACCTCTGCTCTTTTTATCAGTCCATCTGCACCCCAGTCTCTAACGTCTGCTCACTGCAACGATCTTTCTTCACCCCAGTCTTTAACCTATTCTCGCTGCAACAGTCCTTGTGCAACCCAGTCTACAACATCTGCTCTCTGCAACATTTCTTCTGTACCTCAGTCTGAAAACTCCGCTGTCTGCAATAATCCTTCTGCACCCAGTCTCCAACCTGTGCTCTCTGTAAACAGTCCTTCTGCACCTCAGTCTCCAACCTCTGCTTTCAGCAGCACTTTTGCATCCAGTCTCTAACATCTGCTTTCTGCAACATTCCTTCTGATTCCCAGTATCAAACCTGTGCTCTCTGTAAAAGTCCGTCTGCACCCCAGTCTCCAACCTCTGCTTTATGTAACGATCCTTCTGCACCTCAGACTCTAACCTCCACTCTCTGCAACAGTCCTTTTGCACCTCAGTCTCCAAACTCTGCTTTCTGCAACAGTCCTTCTGCACTCAAGTCTCCAACCTCTGCTCTCCGGAACATTCCTTCTGCACCCCAGTCTCAAAACTCTGCTCGCTGCAACAGTCCTTGTGAACCCCAGTCTCCAACATCTGCTTTCTGCAACAGTTCTTCTGTACCTCAGTCTGAAAACTCTGCTCTCTTCAACAGTCCTTCTACACTCTAGTCTCCATACTCTGCTTGCCCCAACGATCTTCTGAACCCCAGTCTCTAACCTTTGTTCTCTACATAAGTTCTTCTGCACCCCAGTCTCCAACCTCTACTCTCTGTAACAGTCCTTCTGTACCGCCGTCTCCAACCTTTGTTCTCTGTAAGGTTCCTTATGCACCCCAGTATCCAACCTCTGCTTTCTGAATCAGTCGTTTTACACCACCGTCTCCAAACTCTTCCCTCTCTAACAGTACTTTTAAAACTCAGTCTGCAACCTCTGCTCTCTGAAACAGTCCTTCTGCACCACAGTATCCATCCTCTACTTTCTGCAACAGTCCTTTTGCACCCCAGTCTCCAACACCTGCTCTCTGCAACAGTAATTCTCCACCCCAGTCTCCAACCTCTGCTCTCTGTAACAGTCCATCTGTACTGCATTCTCCAAACTCTGCTCTCGGTAAGGGTACTTCTGCACCCGAGTCTCCAACCTCTGCTTTCTGTATCAGTCTTTCTGCACCCCAGTCTTCAAACTGTGCTCTGTATAACTGTACTTCTGCACCTTAGTCTTCAACTTCTGCTCTCTGCTACACTCCTTCTGGACCCCAATTTCCAAACTCTACTCTCTGCAACAGTCCTTCTACATCACAGTCTAAAACCTCTACTCTCAGCAACAGTCTTTCTGAACCTCAGTCTCCAAACTCTGCTCTCTGCAAAATTCCTTCTTCACCCCAGTATCAAACCATTGTTCTCTGTAAAAGTCCGTCTGCACCCCAGTCTCTAACCTCTGCTCTCTGTAAGAATCCTTCTGCACCTCGAACATCCTCTCTCTGTAACAGTCCTTTTGCACCTCAGTCTCCAAACTCTTTTCTCTGTAAGATCCTTCTGAAACCCAGTCTCCAACGTCTCCTCTCGTTAACAGTCCTTCTGCACCCCAGTCTTTAACCTCTTCTCTCTGCAACAGTCCTTCTGCACCACAGTCTTCAACCTCTGCTTTCTGCAACAGTCCTTCTGCAAACAAATCTCCAACATCCGCTCTCCGCAACATTCCTTCTGCACTCAAGTCTCCAACCTATGCTCTCTGTAAAAGTCCTTCTGCACCCCAGTCTCTAAACTCTGCTCTATGTAACGATTCTTCTGCACCCAGTCTAGAACCTCTTCTCTCTGCAACAATCCTTCTGCACCTCAGTCTCCAACCTCTGCTCTCTGCAACAGTCCTTCTGTACCTCAGTCTCCAATCACTGCTCTATGCAACAGTCCTTCTGCACCCAAGTCTCCAACATCTGCTCTCTGCAAAAATCCTTCTACACCCTAGTCTTCATACTCTGCTCGCCTAAACAATCCTTCTGCACCCCAGGCTCCAACATCTCTTCCCCACATCAGTGCTTCTGCAACGCAGTCTGGAATCTATGGTCTCTGCAAAAGTCCTTCTTCACCCCAGTCTCAATCTTCTGCTCCTTGCAGCAATCCTTTTGCATCCCAGTGTCCAACATCTGCTCTCTTCAACAGTCATTCTCCACCCCAGTTTCCAATCTCTGCTCTCTGTAACAGTTCTTCTGTACTAAATTCTCAAACCTTTTCTCTTTCTAAGGGTATTTCTGTACCTGAGTCTCAAACCTCTGCTTTCTGTATCAGTCCTTCTGCACCCCAGTCACCAAACTCTGCTCTGTGTAACTGTACTTCTGCACCTTAGTCTCCAAGTCTGCTCTGTGCAACAGTCCTTCTGAACCCCAGTCTCCATCCTCTGCTCTCTGTAACAATAATTCTGAACCTCAGTCTTCAAACTCTGCTCTCTGCAACGGTCCTTCTTCACCTCAGTCTCCAATGTCCACTCTCTGTAACAGTGCTTCTGCACCTCAGTCTCCAACCTCTGCTCTCTTTAAGATCCTTCTGCAACCCAGTCTCTAAACTCTGCTCTCTGTAACAGTCCTTAATCACCCCTGTTTCCAAATTCTGCTCTCTGTAACAGGCCTTCTGCACCCCAGTCTTCAAACTCTGCTCTCTGTATCAGTCCATCTGCACCCCAGTCTCCAACCCTTGCTCTCTGCAACGATCCGTCTGCACCCCAGTCTTATACCTGTGCTCGCTGTAACAGTCCTTGTGTAACACAGTCTACAACATCTGCTCTCTGCAACAGTTCTTCTGTACCTCAGTCTGAAATCTCTGCTCTCTGCAATAATCCTTCTACACCCAGTCTCCTACCTCTGCTCTTAGTAACAGTCCTTCTGTACCTCAGTCTCCAAACTCTGCTCTCTGTAAGACCCTTCTGAAACCCAGTCTTCAAACTCTGCTCTCTATAACAGTCCTTCAGCACCCAGTCTCTAAACTCTGCTCTCTAACAGTCCTTCTGTACCTCAGTCTCCAAACTCTGCTCTCTGTAAGAGGTTTTCAGAAAACCTATCTCCAACCTCTACTCTCTGCAACGATCATTCTGCACCCCAATCTCCAACCTCTGCTCTCTAAAACAGTCCTTTTGCACCCCCAGTCTCCAACATCTGCTCTCTGTAACATCTTTCTACAAACCAGTCTCCAACCTCTGCTCGCTGTAACTGTCCTTCTGTACTGGATGCTCCAACAATTGCTCTCTGAAACGGTCCTTCTGCACCCCAGTCTCCAACATCTTTTTTCTCTATCAGTCCTTCTGTACCCCAGTCTCCAACCTCTGCTCAATGTAAAAGTCTTTCTGCACCTCAGTCTTCAACCTCTGCTTTCTGCAACAGTCCTTCTGAACCCAAGTCTCCAAATACTGCTCTCTGCAACATTCCTTCTGCAGCCCAGTCTCCAATCTGTGCTCTCTGCAACGATCGTTCTGCAACTCATTCTCAAAACTCCGCTCTCTGCAAAGATCCTTCTGCACACCAGTCTCCAACCTCTGCTCTCTGCAACAGTCCTTGTGAACCCCAGTCTCCAACATCTTCTCTCGGCAAATGTTCTTCTGTACCTCAGTCTGAAAACTCTGCTCTCTGCAATAATCCATCTGCACCCCAGTCTCCAAACTCTGCTCTCTGTAACAGTCCTTCTGTACCTAAGCCTCCAATCTATGCTCTATGAAACAGTCCTTCTGAACCCAAGTCTCCAACATCTGCTCTCTGCAACAGTCCTTCTACACCCCAGTCTCTATACTCTGCTCGCCCCAACGATCCTTCTGCACCCCAGTCTCTAACCTCTTCTCTCTGCAACGATTCTTCTCCACCCCATTCTCCAACATCTGCTCTCTGCAACAGTCCTTTTGCACCCCAGTCTCCAAACTCTGCTCTCTTTAGATCTATCTGAACCCCAGTCTCTATTCTCTGCTCTCTGTAACAGTCCTTCTGCACAACAGTCTCCAAATTCTGCTTTCTGTATCTGTCCTTCTGCACTTCAGTCTCAAACCTCTGCTCTCTGTAAGAGTCCATCAGCACCCCAGTCTCTAAAATATGCTCTCTGCAACAGTCTATCTGCACCCCAGTCATCAACATCTGCTTTCTGCAACAGTCCTTTTGCACCCCAGTCTCCAAACTCTGCTCTCTGCAAGAATCCTTCTGGACCCCAGTCTCCAACGTCTGCTCTCTGCAACAGTTCGTGTCCACAAAAGTCTCCAACCTCGGCTAGGTGTAAGATACTTCTGCACTCCAGTTTCCAAACTCTGCTCTCTGTAACATTCCTTCTCCACCGCAGTCTCCAACCTCTGTCCTCTGCAACAGTCCTCTGCTCTCTGTAACAGTAACTTTGTACCGCAGACTCCAAACTCTTCTCTCTGCAATAGTCCTTCTAATCCCCAGTCTCCAACCGCTGCTCTCAGCAACAGTCCTTCTTCACCTGAGTCTGAAAACTCTGCTGTCTGCAATGAACTTTCTGCACCCCAGTCTCCTAACACTGCTCTCTGTAACAGTCCTTCTACAGCTTAGTCTCCAACCTCTGCTCTCTGTAACAGTTCTTCTACACCTCAGTCTCAAAAATCTGCTCTCTGTAAGAACCTTGACTAATCCAGTCTCCAAACTCTGGTCTCTGTAACAGTCCTTCTGCACCTGAGTCTCCTACCTCTGCTCTCTGTAAGACCCTTCTGCAACCCAGTCTCCAAACTCTGCTCTCTGTAACAGTCCTTCTTCACAACAGTTTCCAACATCTGCTTTCTATAACAGAAATTCTGAAACCCAGTCTCGAACCTCTGCTCTCTGTAACAGGCCTTCTGAACCCCAGTCTCCAACCTCTGCTCTTGGCAAGAGTCCTTCTATACCCCAGTCTCCAACATCTGCTCTCTGTAAGATCCTAATGCACTCCAGTCTCCAAACTCTGCTCTCTGTAACAATACGTCTGCACCCCAGTCTCTGACATGTGCTCTCTGCAACAGTCCTTCTGCACCCTAGTCTCCAAAACCTTCTCTCTGCAACAATTCTTCACCCTCCCACTCTCCAAATTCTGCTCTCGGCATCAGTCCTTAAGCACCCCAGTCTCTAACCTCTGCTCTCTTTAACACTCTTTTTGCAAACCAGACTCCAACATCTGCTCTCTGTAACAGTCCTTCTGCACCCCAGTCTCCAACCTCTGCTTTCTGTTTCCGTCTTTCAGTACGACAGTCTCTAACCTCTTCTCTCTGTAACACTCCTTCTGCAACTTAGTTTCCAACCTCTACTTCTGTAACAGTCCTACTGCACCCCAGTCTCCAACCTCTTCTCTCTGCAAAAGTCCTTGTGCACCCTAGTTACCAACATCTGCTTTCTGCAACAGTCCTTCTGCACCCCAGTCTCCAACTCTGCTCTCTTTAACAGTCCTTCTGTACTGCAGTCTCCAACCTCTGCTCTCTGTTACTGTCTTTCTTCACCACAAACTCTAATCTCTGCTTTCTCTATCAGTTCTTCTGATCCCCAGACTCCAAACTCTGCTCTCTGTGAGAATCCTACTGAACATCAATCTCTTACCTCTGCTCTCTGTAAGATCCTTCTGCTCCCCAGTTTCCAAACTCTGCTCTCTGTAATATTACTTCTCCACCCCAGTCCCCAATATCTGCTCCCTGTAAGAGTCCTTCTTCATCACAGTCTCCAACATCTGCACTCTGTAATAGTCCTTCTTCAGCTCAGTCTTAAAAATCTGCTCTCTGTTACAGTCTTTCTATACCGCAGTTTCCAAACTCTGCTCTCGGTATTGGTCTTTCTGCACCCCAATTTGCAACCTGTGCTCTGTAGCAGTCCTTCTGCACCTCACTCTCTAAACTCTGCTCTCTGTAACAGTCCTTCTGCACCTCATTTTCCAAGCTCTGCTCTCTGTAACAGTCTTTCTGCACCTCAGTATCCAAACTCTGCTCTCTGTAACAGTCATTCTGCACCTCATTATGAAACCTCTGGTCTCTGCACGATCCTTCTGCACCCCAGTCTTCAACCACTACTCTCTGTAACAGTCCTTCTGCACCTCAGTCTCCAACCTCTGCTCCCTGTAAGATCCTTCTGCAACCAAGTTTTTAAACTCTGCACTCTGTCTCAGTCCTTCTGCACAACAGTCTCCAACCTCTGATCTCTGTAACAGTACCTCTGAAACCCAGTCTCCAATCTCGGCTCACAGTAACAGGCCTTCTGCTCCCCAGTCTCCAACCTCTTCTCTCTGCAACGATTCTTCTCAACACACCTCGCCAACCTCTCCTCTCTGCAACAGTCCTTTTGCACCACAGTCTCCAACCTCTGCTCTCTGTAAGAACCATCTGCATTCCAGTCTTCAACCTCTGCTCTCTGCAACAGTCCTTCTGAACCACAGTCTCCAAACTCTCCTGTCTACAACGATCCTTCTGGACCCCAGTCTCCAATGTCTGATCTCTGCAACAGTCCTTCTGCACCACAGTGTCCCACCTCTGATCTCTGTAAGGTCTTTCTGCACTCCAGTTTCGAAACTCTGCTCTCTCTAACATTCCTTCTCTACCCCAGGCTCCAACCTCTGCTCTCTGCAAGTGTCCTGGGGCACCCCAGTCTCCATCATCTGTCCTCTGCAACAGTCCTTCAGTAACGCAGTCTCCAACCTCTGCTCTCTGTAAAGGTCCTTCTGCAACCCAGTCTCCAACCTCTGCTTTGTGTATCAGTCTTTCTAAACCCCAGTCTTCAACCTCTGCTCTCTGTAACAGTCTTTCTACACCTCAGTCTCCAACCTCTGCTCTTTTTTACAGTCTTTCTGCACCTCAGTCTGAATTCTCTGATCTCCAAATCCTTCTGCAGCTCAGTCTGAAACCTGTGCTCTCTGTAACAGTCCTTCTGGACCCCAGTCTCCAATCTCTGCTCTCTGTAACAGTCCTTCTATACCGCAGTCTACAAACTTTGCTCTGTGTAACGGTCCATCTGCACCTGAAGTTCAAGCCTCTGCTTTCTGTGACAGTCCTTCTGAACCTCAGTCTCCTAACTCTGTTCTCTGTAACAGTCCTTCTACACCTCATCCTCCAAAATCTGCTCTCTGTAACAGTGTTTCTGCACCTCAGTCTGAAACCTCTGCTCTCCAAGATCCTTCTGCACCCCAGTGTCCAACCACTGCTCTCAGTAACAGTCCACCTGAACCTCAGTCTTTAACCTCTGCTCACTGTAAGATTCTTCAGGAACCCAGTCTCCTAACTCCACTCTCTGTAGCAGTCCTTCGGCAGCACAGTCTCAAACCTCTTCTCTCTGTAATAGTCCTACTGCACCTCAGTCTCCAAACTCTGCTCTCTGCAACAGTCCTTCTGAACCCCAGTCTCCAACCTCTGCTCTCTGCAAAAGTCCGTCTGCACCCTAGTTACCAACATCTGATCTCTTCAACAGTACTTCTGAACCCCAGTCTCCAAACTCTGCTCTCTGTGAGAATCCTACTGCACATCAATCTCCAACCTCTGCTCTCTGTAAGATCTTTCTGCACCCCAGTTTCCAAACTCTGCTCTCTGTAAAATTACTTCTGAACCCTAGTCTCAAACCTCTGCTTTCTGCAACGGTCCAGCTGCACCCCAGTCTCCAACCTCTGTCCTCTGCACCAGTCCTTCTGCTCTCCAATATCCAAACTCTGGTCTCTGAAATAGTCCTTCTGTACCGAAGTCTCATATCTCTGCTCTCCATAAAGGTCCTTTTGCACCACAGTCTTCAACCTCTGCTTTCTTTATTAGTCCTTCTTCACAACAGTCTCCAACCTCTGCTCTCTGTAACAGTCCTTCTGCACCTCAGTCTGCAACCTCTGCTTTTTGCAAAAGTCCTTCTACACCACATTCTCCAACCTCTCCTCTTTGAAACAGTCCTTCTTCACAACAGTCTCCAACATCTACTCGCTTCAACAGTCCTTCTGTAACCTATTCTACAAACTCTGCTTTCTGCAACAGTTCTTCTGCACCTCAGTTTCCAACCTCTGCTCTCTATATGATCCTTTTGAAACCCAGACTCAAAACTCTGCTCTCTGTAACAGTCCTTCTGCAAAACAGTATCAAAACTCTGCTCTCTGTAACAGGCCTTCCTCAACCTGTTTCCAACCTCTACTCTCTGTAGCGGTCTTTCTGCACCCCAGTCTACAACATCTGCTCTCTGCAACAGTCCATCTGCATCTTAGTCTGAAAAATCTGCTCTGTGCAACAATCCTTTGCACCTCAATCTCCAAACTCTGTTCTATGTAAGATCCTTCTGCAACACAGTCTTTAAAATCTGCTCCCTGTAACACTCTTTCTGCACCTCAGTCTCCAACCTCTGCTCGCTGTAACAGTCCTTCTACATCTCAGTCTGAAACCTCTGCTCTCTGCACGATCTTTCTGACCCCAGTCTTCGACCACTGCTCTCTTTAACAGTCCTTCTGCATCTCAGTCTCCAAACTCTGCTCTCTGGAAGATCCTTCTGCCACCCAGTCTCCTAACTCTGCTCTCTATAACAGTCCTTTTGCACCCCATTCTTCAAACTCTGCTCTCTTTCACAGGCCTTCTGCATCCCAGTCTCAAAACTCTTCTCTCTGCAATGATCAATCTACACCCCTGTCTCCAACCTCTGCTCTCTGCAACAGTCCTTCTGCACCCGAATCTCCAACCTCTACTCTCTGTAAGATCCTTCTGCACCCCAGTTTCCTACCTCTACTCTATGTAACAGTAATTCTGAACACCAATCTCAAAAATCTGGTCTTTGTAACACTCGTTCTGCACACCAGTCTCTAACCTCAGTTTTCTTAAACAGTCCTTCTGCACTGCAGTCTGCAAACTCTGCTCTCTGTAACAGTCCTGCTGTACCGCAGTCTCCAAACTCTGAACTCTGTATCAGTCCGTCTTCACCCCAGTCTGCAAACTCTGCTCTCTATAACAGTCCTTCTGCACCTCATCTCCAACCTCTGCTCTCTGCAAAGCTCTTTGTGCACCCCAGTCTCCAACCTCTGCTCTCTCTTTTTTTTTTATTGGTTGTTCAAAACATTACAAAGCTATTGACATATCATGTTTCATACATTAGATTCAAATTGGTTATGAACTCCCATTTTTACCCCAAATACAGATTGCAGAATCACATCTGTTACATATCCACATTTTTTACATAATGCCCTATTAGTATCTGTTGTATTCTGCTTCCTTTCCTATCCTCTACTATCCCCCCCTCCCCTCCCATCTTGTCTCTCTACCCCATCTACTGTATTTCACTTCTCTCCTTGTTTATTTACCCATTCCCCTCGAAACCTCTTATGAGTGCTTTAGTATAACAATGAGCATCTCCCTCCATTACCATGCAATTTCTCTTTTCTCTCCCTTTCCCTCCCACCTATTGTATCTGTTTAATGTTGATCTTTCCTTCCTGCTCTTCCTCCCTGCTCTGATCCTGGTTATTCTCATTATATCAAAGAAGACATTTGGTATTTGTTTTTTAGGGATTGGCTAGCTTCACTAAGTATAATCTGCTCTAGTGCCATCCATTTCCCTGCAAAATCCATGATTTTGTCATTTTTTAGTGCTGCGTAATATTCCATGGTGTATAAATGCCACATTTTTTTTATCCATTCATCTATTGAAGGGCATCTGGGTTGGTTCCACAGTCTAGCAATAGTGAATTGTGCCGCTATGAACATCGATGTGGCAGTATCCCTGTAATAAGCTCTTTTAAGGTCTTCAGGGAATAGTCCGAGAAGGGCAATAGCTGGGTCAAATGGTGGTTCCATTCCCAGCTTTCCCAGGAATCTCCATACTGCTTTCCAAATTGGCTGCACTAGTTTGCAGTCCCACCAGCAATGTACAAGAGTACCCTTTTCCCCACATCCTCGCCAGCACTTGTTGTTGTTTGAGTTCATAATGGCTGCCAATCTTACTGGAGTGAGATGGTATCTTAGGGTGGTTTTGATTTGCATTTCTCTAACTGCTAGAGAAGGTGAACATTTTTCCATATATTTGTTGATTGATTGTATGTCCTCCTCTGAGAAGTGTCTATTTAGGTCTTTGGCCCATTTGTTGATTGGGTTATTTGTTTTCTTATTGTTTAATTTTTTGAGTTCTTTGTATACTCTGGATATTAGGGCTCTATCTGAAGTGTGAGGAGTAAAAATTTGTTCCCATGATGTAGGCTCCCTATTTACCTCTCTTATTGTTTCTCTTGCTGAGAAAAAACTTTTCAGTTTAAGTAAGTCCCATTTGTTGATTCTTGTTATTAACTCTTGTGCTATAGGTGTCCTGTTAAGGAATTTGGAACCCGACCCCACAATATGTAGATCAGAGCCAACTTTTTCCTCTATCAGGCGCAGAGTCTCTGTTTTGATATCTAGTTCCTTGATCCACTTTGAGTTAACTTTTGTGCATGGCGAGAGGAGGAGATTCAGATTCATTTTGTTGCAAATGGATTTCCAGTTTTCCCAGCACCATTTGTTGAAGATGCTATCCTTCCTCCATTGCATGCTTTTAGCTCCTTTATCAAATATAAGATAGTTGTAGCTTTGTGGATTAGTCTCTGTGTCCTCTATTCTGTACCATTGGTCCACCCGTCTGTTTTGGTACCAGTACCATGCTGTCTTTGTTACTATTGCTCTGTAATATAGTTTGAAATCTGGTATCGCTATACCGCCTGATTCACACTTCCTGCTTAGAATTGCTTTTGCTATTCTGGGCCTTTTATTTTTCCATATGAATTTCCTGGTTGCTTTATCTATTTCTACAAGAAATGCCGTTGGGATTTTGATTGGGATTGCATTAAACCTATAGAGAACTTTTGGTAATATCGCCATTTTGATGATGTTAGTTCTGCCTATCCATGAACAGGGTATATTTTTCCATCTTCTAAGATCTTCTTCTACTTCTCTCTTTAGGGTTTTGTAGTTTTCATTGTATAGATCTTTCACCTCTTTTGTTAGGTTGATTCCCAAGTATTTTATTTTCTTTGAGGATATTGTGAATGGAGTGTTTTTCCTCATTTCCATTTCAGAAGTTTTGTCGCTGATATACAGAAATGCCTTTGATTTATGCGTGTTAATTTTATATCCTGCTACTTTGCTGAATTCATTTATTAGTTCTAGTAGTTTTTTTGTGGACTCTTTTGGTTCTTCTAGGTATAGAATCATGTCGTCCGCAAAAAGTGATAATTTAAGTTCTTCTTTTCCTATTTTTATGCCTTTAATTTCTTTCGTCTGTCTAATTGCTCTGGCCAGTGTTTCGAGAACTATATTGAATAGAAATGGTGATAGAGGGCATCCCTTTCTTGTTCCAGATTTTAGGGGGAATGCCTCTAATTTTTCTCCATTCAGAATGATGCTAGCCTGAGGCTTGGCATAAATAGCTTTTACAATGTCGAGGTAAGATCCTGTTATCCCTAGTTTTTCTAGTGTTTTGAACATAAAGGGATGCTGTACTTTGTCGAAAGCTTTTTCTGCGTCTCTTGAGATGATCATATGGTTCTTATCTTTAAGTCGATTGATGTGGTGAATAACATTTATTGATTTCCGTATATTGAACCATCCTTGCATCCCAGGGATGAATCCTACTTGATCATGGTGTACAATTTTTTTGATGTGCCTTTGTATCCGATTCGCCAGAATTTTATTGAGGATTTTTGCATCTAAGTTCATCAGGGATATTGGTCTGTAGTTTTCTTTCTTTGAGGTGTCTTTGTCTGGTTTCGGAATCAGGGTGATGTTGGCCTCATAGAATGAATTTGGCAGAGCTCCCTCTTTTTCTATTTCCTGAAATAACTTGAAAAGTATTGGTATTAATTCTTCTTTAAAGGTTTTGTAAAACTCCGCTGTATACCCATCCGGTCCTGGGCTTTTCTTGGTTGGAAGTCTTTTGATTGCTTCTTCTATTTCATCTATTGATATTGGTCTGTTTAAGTTGTGGGTATCCTCCTGACTCAGTCTGGGCAAATCATATGACTTAAGGAATTTATCGATGTCTTCACTATCCTCTATTTTATTGGAATATAGGTTTTCAAAATAATTTCTAATTGTCTTCTGTATTTCTGTTGTGTCTGTTGTAATATTGCCTTTTTCATCCCGTATGTTAGTAATTTGAGTTCTCTCTCTTCTTCTCTTCGTTAGCATGGCTAGGGGTCTGTCAATCTTATTTATTTTTTCAAAGAACCAACTTTTAGTTTTGTTAATTTTTTCAATAGTTTCTTTTGTTTCAATTTCATTGATTTCCGCTCTGATTTTAATTATTTCTTGCCTTCTGCTACATTTGCTGTTGTTTTGCTCTTCCTTTTCTAGGGCTTTGAGATGGAGTGTGAGCTCATTTATTTGTTGGTTTTTCCTTTTTTTGAGGTATGACCTCCAGGCGATGAATTTCCCTCTTAAAACTGCTTTCATTGTGTCCCATAGATTCCGATATGTTGTGTCTGTGTTTTCATTTATCTCTAAGAATTTTTTAATTTCCTTCTTTATGTCTTCTGTAACCCATTGATCATTCAGTAACATATTGTTCATTTTCCATGTGATGTAGGATTTTTCCTTCCTTCTTTTATCATTGATTTCCATTTTCATTGCATTGTGATCAGATAAAATGCATGGTATTATCTCCACCCCTGTATATTTACTGAGGGATGCCCTATGACATAATATATGGTCTATTTTTGAGAAGGATCCATGTGCTGATGAAAAAAAAGTATAGCCACTTGATGTTGGATGATATATTCTATATATGTCAGTTAAATCTAGGTTGTTGATTGTGATATTGAGTTCTATAGTTTCTTTATTCAACTTTTGTTTGGAAGATCTGTCCAATGGTGAGAGAGGTGTGTTGAAGTCACCCATAATTATTGTATTGTGGTCTATTTGATTCTTGAACTTGATGAGAATTTCTTTCATGAACATCACAGCCCCCATTATTTGGTGCATAAATATTGATGATTGTTATGTCTTGCTGGTGAATGGTTCCTTTTAACAGTATATAATGCCCTTCCTTATCCCTTTTGATTAATTTAGTCTTGAAGTCGATTTTATTCGATATGAGGATGGCCACACCTGCCTGCTTGCGAGGTCCGTGTGCGTGGTATATTTTTTCCCAACCTTTCACCTTCAGCCTGTGTATGTCTTTTCCAATCAGATGCGTCTCCTGGAGGCAGCATATTGTTGGGTTTGTTTTTTTAATCCATGTTACCAGCCTATGTCGCTTTATTGGAGAGTTTAAGCCATTAACGTTTAGAGTTACTATTGATGTATGGTTTGTACTTCCAGTCATGTTTGATTATTTATCTTCTTTTAGTTTGTTTCTCCTAGCTTAGCTTTCCCCCGCCCTCTGGCTTTATAGAGGGACTTCCCACTGATGGTTTTGGTTATTGTTTTTCATTTCTTCCTCATGTAATGTTTTGCTCAAGACGCTTTGCAATGCTGGTTTTCTGGCTACGAATTCTTTTAGTTTTTGTTTATCCTGAAAGATTTTTATTTCGTTGTCGTACCTGAAGCTTAATTTTGCTGGATACAAAATTCTTGGTTGGCAACCATTGTCTTTCAGTGTTTGAAATACGTTGTTCCAGGATCTTCTCGCTTTTAGCGTCTGTGATAAAAAATCCGTTGTTAACCTTATTGGTTTACCCCTAAATGTAATCTGCCTCTTTTCTCTTGTAGCTTTTAATATTTTCTCTTTGTTCTGTATGTTGGATATCTTCATAACAATGTGTCTTGGAGTTGGTCTACTGTGATTTTGTGTGCTCGGTGTCCTGTATGCATCTACAATTTGTATATCTGTTTCCTTTTTTATTTCTGGAAAGTTTTCTGTAATTATTTCATTCAGCAGGTTACTCATTCCCTTGGTATTAATCTCTGTGCCTTCTTCTATCCCGATGACTCTCAAATTTGGTTTTTTTATATTATCCCAAATCTCTTGGATGTTTTTCTCGTGATTTTTTACCAGCCTATCTGAGTTGGCTAGACTCCTTTCAAGATGATATATTTTGTCTTCATTATCTGACGTTCTGGCTTCTACTTGTTCCACTCTGTTGGTGATACTCTCAATAGAGTTTTTAATTTGGTTTACCGTTTCCTTCATTTCCAGAATTACATTTTGATTTTTTTTAATAATCTCTATTTCCTGATAAAGATGCTTAACTTCTTCTTTTATCTGTTTCTGTAATTCACTTTCAATGTGATCTTTAAGATTCTTTTCCATCTGTCTAAGGTGTTCCTTGAGTTCTTTATATGGCCATTTTTCTGATGACTCTAAGTCCTCCTGAATATTTAGGCTGTCCTTCATTGTTTGTACTCCTTTTCTTCCTTGCTTTTTTATGCTCATGTTACTTCTTGTTCTGTTTGACTGCTGAGTTATTGTTTATTCTTATAAATTTATTGGATGCTTGGGAGGAGAGATAATAGAAGGGAAGGGAAGAAGTCACTAAAGAGAATGAGTGTAGGCAGGTAGAGTTCAGGAAAGGGGAAGTAAGAAAATTGAAAAGAAATGAAAAGACAGAAGAAAAAAGTGAAAAGAAAGAAAGAAAAGAACAAAAAATTAAGACTTTAAAACAAAAAAAAATTATAGTGATAATAAAAAATGAAAATTAAAGTTTAAAAGATAATAGTAACCATAATAGAATAAAAAGAATTTAAAAAATTGAAACCATTAATAAGAAAGTTAAAGAACAACAACTAATCAACATCAAAAAGTAAAAAAAAATAAAATAAAAAAATAAAAATAAAAATAAAAAAATAAATAGATAAAAAAATAGAAAAATTTTAAAAAGTACTAATAATAATCATTGAAAAATAATAATAATAATAAATGCAGTCATAGAGCTCGGTTAACTTCTCTTCCAGTAGGTGGAGCTATGCCCACTGGGCCAGGCTTCTTTTCTTGATAGGTAGGAACCAATCACTGTGCCTCAGCTCTTCTTCCCAGACTGTGTGGGTCTCCAATCCTGAGTACTTAGAATCTTCTCTTGTGGTTCCTCAATCCAGGCCCCGCTCACCTGTGACGCTTACCACACTACTAGCTACACGCTGGGTCTGCTGCTCCTGGGAGCTCTGTTTTCATGGATGCCTGGCCACACCCTTTCTGTTTGCCTCCCTCAGACCCCAAGTTTGTATGGCTTGGGGCTGAGGGCCCCAGCGAACTTGTTTGCCCTCAGGTAGTGACTCCCCTGGTATCTGGTGCAAGGGACCTCTGTTGTCAGCACTGGTGGAAAGCAATAGCTGTGAGTTCTGCTCTGCAGGTCCCACGTGCCTCCTGATTCCCTGGGTCCGGCTATGGTGCTCAGTTGGTTTTTACCTCTGTGAGTTCAGGTGGGACTAGTTATTTCAGTGGGATCGTTAGTGCTGAGACAGGAGAAGCAGGCGAACCAGAGCTTGCATGCCACTGATTCGTGCTCAGTGTGTGTTTTCTGAGGGGCCCCGGCTGCACGCCTTAGCTCCACGTCAGCTCAGCTTTGCCTAGTGATCCTGAGCAGGCAGGCTGTGGGCCGCGCTCTGGCGCCGCGGTTGTCCGCGGCCTTAGCAGCCACGCTGGGACCTCCGTCGCTCCTCGGCTAGGTGCCTGTGTCCAAGCGGCTGCCGCCCCAGCTCTCCAGCCCCTCCCTCCGGAGCACGGGTCCCCTAGCAGGGGACTGCCAAGCAAGTCCAGAACCGTTTTTGCCCAAAGGTGCAGCAGGGAACACGCAACCGCTGCGTTCGGAGTCGTGGTCCCGCCTTCAGAGGATAGGACTCGGCACACAGCCCAGTTCCCGTCTCTAGGTGCGGCAGCAGGACGATGTAGTCAGAGCAGGAAGCAAATGGCGGCTTCCGCGGAGTGGATTTTCGGCCCCGAAACCACCGCCCAGCCAACAATCCCAAACCACTAACTCTCTTGGCATAGAAAATATTCAAAAAAAAAAAAAAACAGGTGTTGTACTGAGGTTTCTTTGTCAGGTACTTACAATCCGCTGATGATTACGTATTCAGCTCCTCTGCCAGTAGCGAAGAGAAAGAGGCAGCAGATGGGCGCAGAGCACCCGCAGCCAACCTCTGCTCTCTATAAGATAATTCTTCACCCTAGTCTCCAAAATCTGCTATCTGTAACAATCATTCTGCACCACAGTCTCCATACTCTGCTCACTTTAACAGTCCTTCTGCACCTTTGTCTGCAACCTCTGCTCCCTGCAACAGTCCTTCTGTACTGCAATCTCCAAATTCTGCTCTCTGCAAAGAAACATGTGCAACCCAGTCTCAAACATCTGCTCTCTGCAAAAGTTATTCTGCACCTCAGTCTGAAAATTTTGCTTTCTGCAACAATACTTCCGCACCCCAGACTTCAACATCTGCTCTCTGTAACAGTCCTTATGCACCTCAGTCTCCAAACTCTGCTCTATGTAAGATCCTTGTGCAACACAGTCTCCAAAATTAGCTCCCTGTTACAATCCTTCTGCACCTCAGTCTCCAACCTGTGCTCTCCGTAACAGTCGATCTACACCTCAGTCTGAATCCTCTTCTCTCTACACGATCCATCTGAACCCCAGTCTCCAACCACTGCACTCTGTAACAGTCCTCCTGCACCTCAGTCGCCAAACTCTGCTCTGTAAGATCCTTCTGCCACCCAGTCTCATAACTTTGCTTTCTATAACAGTCCTTCTGCACCCCAGTCTTCAACCTCTGCTCTACTTAACAGGCCTTCTGCACCCCAGTCTCCAAACTCTGCTCTCTGTAACAGGCCCTCTGCACCCCAGTCTCCAACATCTTCTCTCTGCAACAATAATCCTACACCTCAGTCTCTAACATCTGTTCTCTGTAAGATCCTTCTACAACCCAGTCTCCCAACTCTGCCCTCTCTAACAGTCCTTCTGCACCCCTTCTCCCAACTCTCCTCTTCGTAAAATGCCTTCTGCACCCCAGTTTCCAAAGTCTGTTCTCTATAACAAGACTTCTGCACCCCAGTCTCCAACCACTGCTCTCTGCAAAAGTCCTTCTGCGCTCCAGTCTCCAACCTGTGGTCTCTGCAACAGTGCTTCTGCACCTCAGTCTTAAAACGCTGTTCACTGCTAGGATCCTTTTGCACCTCAGTCTCCAACCTCTCCTCTCTTAAAGGATCATTCTGCATCCATGTCTCCAACGTGTCCTCTTCTCAACAGTCATTCTGCATCTCAGTCTCCAAATTCTGCTCTTGGCAACAGTCCTTATTCACCCAAGTCTCCAACATGTGCTCTCTGCAACAGTCCTTCTAAATCCCAGTCTTTGCCTCTGCTGTGTGTAACAGTCCTTCTGCACCCTAGTCTCCAACTTCTGCTCTCTGTAACAATCCTTCTGCACCCCAGTCTCCAACCTCTGCTCTCTGTAACAGTCCTACTTCACCGTATTCTCAAAACTCTGCTCTCTGTTACAGTCTTTCTATACTGCAGTCTCCAACCTCTGCTCTCTGTATCGGTCCCTCTGTACCCCAATTTTCAAACTCTGCTTTCTGTAACAGTCCTTCTGCACCTCAGTCACTAAACTCTGCTCTCTTTAACAGTCCTCCTGCAACTCAGCCTCAAAACTCTGCTCTCTATAACAGTCCTTCTGCAACCCAGTCTCCAACCACTGCTTTCTGTAGCAGGCGTTATGCACCCCAGTCTCAAAACTCTGCTCTCTGAAACAGTCCTTCTGCAAGCCAGTCTGCAACCTCTGCTCTCTGTAACGGTCCTTCTGCACCCCAGTCTCACACCTCTGCTTTCTGTATCATAATTCTTCAACCCAGTTTCCAACGTCTGCTCTGTGTTACAATTCTTCTGCATCTCAGTCTTCAACCTCTGCTCTCTAAAACAGTCCTTCTGCACCCCAGTCTCCAACCTCTTCTTTCTGCAACATTCCTTCTGCACCCCAGTCTCCAACCTGTGCTCTCTGTAACAGTCTTTCTGCACTGCAGTCTTCCACCTCTTCTCTCTGTAACAATCGTTCTGCAGCCAAGTCTACACCTCTGCTTTCTTCAAGTATTCTTCTGCAACTCAGTCTCCAACTTCTGCTCTCTTCAACAATTTTTCTGCACCCCAGAATTCACCTCTGCTCTCTGTAACTGTTTTTCTTCACCTCAATCTCCAACCTCTGCTCTCTGCAACCGTCCTTCTGCACCCCTCTCTCCAAACTTTGCTCTCTGCAACGGTCCTTATGCACCCCACTCTCAAACATCTGTTGTCTGCAACAGTCCTTCTGCACCCCAGTCTCCGACATCTCATCTCCTTAACACTCAATCTGCACCCCAGTCTTTAACCTCTGTTCTCTGTAACGTCCTTCTGCACCCTAGTTTTTAAACTCTGCTCTCTGTATCACTTTTCTCCAACCCAGTCTACAACCTCTGCTCTCTGGAACGGTCTTTCTGCACCCCAGTCGCCAAACTCTGTTCTCTATAACAGTTCTTCTTAACACCAGTCTCAAACCTCTGCTCTCTGCAAAGATACTTCTGCACCCCAGTCTCCACCCTATGTAATCTTAAACAATCCGTCTTCACCTCAGTCTGAAAACTCGGTTTTCTGCAACGATTTATCTGCACCCCAGTCTCCAAACACTCCTCTCTGTAACAGTCTTGTTCCACCTCAGTCTCCAACCTCTGCTCTCAGTATGATCGTTCTGCAACCCTGTCTCCAAACTCTGCTCTTTGTAACAGTCCTTCTGCACCCCAGTCACCAACCTCTGCTCTCTGAAACAGTCCTTTTGCACCACAGTATCCAAATTCTGTTCTCTGTAACAAGCCTTCTGCACCACAGTTCCCAAACTCTGACCTCTGCAATGGTCCTAGTGAACCCCAGTCTCTAGCCTCTGCTCTCTGCAACGATCCTTCTGCACACCAGTCTCCAACATCTGCTCTCTGCAACAGTCCTTCTGTACATCTGTCTGAAAACTCTGAACTCTGCAAAAATCTTTGTGCACCACAGTCTCTAAACTCTGCTTTCTCTAACAGTCCTTCTGCAACTAAGTTTCCAAACTCTGCTCTCTGTAACATTCCTTCTCCACCCCTGTCTCCAACCTCTGCTCTCTGCAACGTTCCTTATGCATGAAACTCTCCAAACTCTGGTCTCGGCAACAGTCCTTCTGCACCCCAGTATCCAAACTCTGCTCTGGGTATCATTTCTTCTGCACCTCAGTCTCCAGCCTCTGCTTTATGTAAGTTCTTTCTGCAACAAAGTCTCTAAAGTTGGCTCTCTGTAAAAGTCCTTATGCACCCCAGTCTCAAACCTCTGCTCTGTGCAACAGTTCGTCTGCAACGCAGTCTCCAACCTCTACACTCTGAAAGATCCTTCTGCACCCCAGTCTCCAAACTCTGATGTCCGTAACAGTCCTTCTTCACCCCAGTCTTCAACCTCTGCTCTCTGTAACAATCCTTCTGCACCTCCGTCTCCAACATCTGCTCTCTGCAATGGTCCTTCTGCACCCCATTCTGAACCTCTGTTGTCTGCAAGAGTCCTTCAGCATGTCAGTCTCCAATCTCTGCTTCCTGCAAAAAATTCTTCTGCACCCCAGTCTCCAACCATTGCTCTCGGTAACATTTCTTCTGCACCTCAGTCTCCAACCTCTGCTCTATGTACGAGCCTTCTGCCACCAAGTCTCCAAACTCTGCTCTCTGTAACAGTCCTTCTGCACCCCAGTCTCCAAATCTGCTCTGTGAAACAGTTCGTCTGCATGCAACTCTCAAACCTCTGCTCTCTGTAAGATCCTTCTGCACCCCAATCTCCAAACTCTGATCTCTGTTAAAGTCCTTCTTCACCCCAGTCTCCAACATCTGCTCACTGCAACAATGCTTCTACACCCCAGTCTCCAACTTCTGCTCTCTGCAACAGTTCTTCGGCATCCCAGTCTTTAACATCTACTCTCTGAAACAGTCCTTCTGCATCCCATTCTCCAACATCTGCTCTCTATTACAGTCCTTCTGCACCCCAGTCTCCAAACTCTGCTCTCTGCAACAGTCCTTCTTCACTCCAGTCTTCATCCTCTGCTATGTGTAACAGTCCTTCTGCATCCCAGCTCTCTGTATCAGTTCTTCTGCACCCCAGTCTCCAAAGTCTGCTCTCTGTTACAGTCTTTCTGTATCTCAGTCTCCTACCTCTGCTCTCTACAACATTTCTTCTGCACACCAGTCTCCAACATCTGCGCTCTGAAACAGTTCTTCTCCACTCCAGTCTCCAACCTCTGCTCTCTGAAACAGTTCTTCTCCACTCCAGTTTCCAAACTCTGCTCTTTGTAACAGTCCTTCTGTATAGCACTCTCCAAACTCTGCTCTCTGTAATGGTCCTTCTGCACCTTAGTCTTCAACCTATGTTTTCTGTATCAGTCCTTCAGTACCGCAGTCTCCAACCTCTGCTATCTGCAACGGTCATTCTGCACCTCCATCTCCAAATTCTACTCTCTGCAAAAGTCCTTCTGCACCCCAATCTCCAACCTCTGCTCCCTCCAACAGTGCTTTTTAACCCCAGTTTCCAAGCTCTGCTATCTGCAACAATCTTTCTGCACCCCAGTCTTTAAACTTTTCTCTCTTTAGCAGTTCTTCTGCACCTCAGTCTGGAAACTCTGCTGTCTTCAATTATTCGTCTGCACCCCAGACTCCAACCAATGCGCTCTGCTCTACGTAAGATCCTTCTGCAACCTAATCTCCAAAGTCTGCTCTCTGTAACAGCCCTTCTGCACCCCAGTCTCCAAAGTCTGTTCTCTATAACAATCTTTCTGCACACCAGTCTCCATTCTTTTCTCTCTGTGACACTCCTTCTTAATCTCAGTCTCCTACATCTGCTCTCTGCAACAGTCCTTCAGCACCCCAGTCTCCAAATTCTTGTCTCTGCAACAGTCCTTCTACACCCCAGTCTCCAACCTCTGCTATCTGCAAGAGTCCTTCTGCACTCCAGTCTCCAAACTCTGCTCTTTGTAACAATCTTTATGTGCCTCAGTCTCCAACCTCTACTCTCTGCAAAAGTCCTACTGCACCTCAGTCTCCAACATCTGCTCTCTGAAAGATCCTTCTGCAACCCAGTGTTCAACCTCTTCCCTCTGTAACAGTCCTTCTGCACCTCTTCTCCCAACTCTCCTCTGCGTAACAGGCCTTCTGCACCCCAGTCTTCAAACTCTGCTCTATGTAACAGGCCTTCTGCACCCCAATCTTCAACCTCTGCTCTCTGTAACAGTCGTTCTGTACTGCAGTCTCCAACCTCTGCTCTCTGTAACGGTCCTTCTGCACCCGAGACTTCAAACTCTGCGTTATGTATGAGTCATTCTTAACCCAAGTCTCCAAACTCTGCTCTCTGTAACAGTACCTTAGCACCTCAGAGTCCAACCTGTGTTCTCTGCAACAGTCCTACTGCGCCCATATCTCTAACCTCTGGTCTCTGCAACAGTCCTTCTGCACCTCAGTATCCTAACTCTGCTCTCTGTAAGATCCTTCTGAAACCCAGTCTTCCAACTCAGCTTTCTGCAATGGTCCTTCTGCACCTCAGTCTCCAAACTCTGATCTCTACAACAGTTATTCTGCACCCCAGTCTTCAAACTCTGCTCTCTGTAACAGTCTTTCTGTACCTCAGTCTCGAATCACTGCTCTCTGCAACAGTCCTTCTACACCCCAGTCTCCATAATCTGCTTGCCCCAACGATCCTTTTTAACCTAAGTCTACAACCACTGTTCTCTACATCAGTTCTTCTGCAACCCAGTCTCCAACCTCTGCTCTCGGTAACAGTCCTTCTGTACCCCAGTCTCGAACGTCTGTTCTCCATAAGGATCCTTATGTACCCCAGTATCCAACCTCTGCTATCTGTATCAGTCGTTTTGCACCACAGTCTCCAAACTCTGCCGTCTGTAAGAGTCCTTCTGCAACTCAGTCTGCAAACTCTGCTCTCTGCAACAGTTTTTCTGCACCACAGTCTCCATCGTCTGCTCTCTGCAACAGTCCCTTTGCAACCCAATCTCAAACATTTGCTATCTGCAACAGTCCTTCTCCACCCCAGTCTCCAACCACTGCTCTCTGTAACAGTCCTTCTGTACTGCATTCTCCAAACTCTACTCTCTGTAAGGGTACTTCTGCATCCGAGTCTCCAACCTCTGCTTTCTCTATCAGTCTTTCTGCACCCAAGTCTTTAACCTCTGCTCTCTGCAACGGTCTTTTTGCACCTGAGTCTCCAACCTCTACTCTCTGTAAAAGTGCTTCTGCACCTCAGTCTCCAACCTCTGTTCTCTGTAAGATCCTTCTGCAACCCAGTCTCCAAACTCTGCTCTCTGTAACAGTCCTTCTGCACCTCATCTCCAAACTCTGCTCTCTGTATAAGGCCTTCTGCACCCCAGTCTCCAACCTCTGCTCTCTGCAACGATCCCTCTGCACCCTAGTCTCCAACCTCTGCTCGCTGCAACAGTCCATGTGCACCCCAATCTTCAAAATCTGCTCTCTGCAACAGTTTTTCTGTACCTCAGTCTGAAAACTCTGCTCTCTGCAATAATCCTTCTGCACCCGAGTCTCAAACTTCTGCTCTCTGTAACAGTCCTTCTGTACCTCAGTCTCCAACTTCTGCTCTGTATCAGTCCTGCACCCCTGTCTCCCACATCTGCTCTCTGTTACTGTCCTTCTTCACCTCAGTCTCCAACCTCTGCTCTCTGTAACATCCTTCTGCAACCCAGTATTCAAACTCTGCTCTCTCTAACAGTCCTTCTACACAAAAGTGTGCAAACTCTGCTTTCTGTATCAGGCCTTCTGAACCCCAGTCTTCAACCTCTGATTTGTGTATCAGTCCTTCTGCACCACAGTCTTCAACCTCTGTTCTCTTCAACACTTCTTCTGCACCCCGGTCTCCAAACTCTGCTTTCTGTAACAGTCTTTCTGACCCGCAGTCTCCAAACTCTGTTTTCTATAAGGGTCCTTCTGCACCCCAGTTTCCAACCTCTGGTTTCTGTATCAGTCTTTCTGCACCACAGTCTCCAAACTCTGCTCTCTTAACAGTCCTTGCACCTCAGTCTTCAACCTCTGATCTCTGCAATAATCCTACTGCACCCCAGTCTCCAAACACTTCTCTCTGCAACAGTCCTTCTGCATCCCAGTCTCCTACATCTGCTCTCTACAAAATTCCTTCTCCACCACAGTCTCCATCCTCTGCTCTTTGCAACAGTCCTTCTGCACCCCAGTCTCCAACCATTGATTTCTGTATAAGTTCTTCTGCACCCCAGTCTCCAGTCTCTGCTCTCCGTAACAGTCCTTCTTCACTTCAGTCTCTAAACTCTGCTCTCTGCATCAGTCTTTCGGCACCCCAATCTCCAAACTCTACTTTCTGCAACAGTCCTTCTCCACCCCAGTATCCAACCTCTGATCTCTGCAACAGTTTTTTGCACCCCAATCTCAAACCTCTACTCTCTGCAACTGTCCATCTGCACCTCAGTATCCTAACTCTGCTCTCTGTAAGATCCTTCTGAAACCCAGTCTTCCAACTCAGCTTTCTGCAATGGTCCTTCTGCACCTCAGTCTCCAAACTCTGATCTCTACAACAGTTATTCTGCACCCCAGTCTTCAAACTCTGCTCTCTGTAACAGTCTTTCTGTACCTCAGTCTCGAATCACTGCTCTCTGCAACAGTCCTTCTACACCCCAGTCTCCATAATCTGCTTGCCCCAACGATCCTTTTTAACCTAAGTCTACAACCACTGTTCTCTACATCAGTTCTTCTGCAACCCAGTCTCCAACCTCTGCTCTCGGTAACAGTCCTTCTGTACCCCAGTCTCGAACGTCTGTTCTCCATAAGGATCCTTATGTACCCCAGTATCCAACCTCTGCTATCTGTATCAGTCGTTTTGCACCACAGTCTCCAAACTCTGCCGTCTGTAAGAGTCCTTCTGCAACTCAGTCTGCAAACTCTGCTCTCTGCAACAGTTTTTCTGCACCACAGTCTCCATCGTCTGCTCTCTGCAACAGTCCCTTTGCAACCCAATCTCAAACATTTGCTATCTGCAACAGTCCTTCTCCACCCCAGTCTCCAACCACTGCTCTCTGTAACAGTCCTTCTGTACTGCATTCTCCAAACTCTACTCTCTGTAAGGGTACTTCTGCATCCGAGTCTCCAACCTCTGCTTTCTCTATCAGTCTTTCTGCACCCAAGTCTTTAACCTCTGCTCTCTGCAACGGTCTTTTTGCACCTGAGTCTCCAACCTCTACTCTCTGTAAAAGTGCTTCTGCACCTCAGTCTCCAACCTCTGTTCTCTGTAAGATCCTTCTGCAACCCAGTCTCCAAACTCTGCTCTCTGTAACAGTCCTTCTGCACCTCATCTCCAAACTCTGCTCTCTGTATAAGGCCTTCTGCACCCCAGTCTCCAACCTCTGCTCTCTGCAACGATCCCTCTGCACCCTAGTCTCCAACCTCTGCTCGCTGCAACAGTCCATGTGCACCCCAATCTTCAAAATCTGCTCTCTGCAACAGTTTTTCTGTACCTCAGTCTGAAAACTCTGCTCTCTGCAATAATCCTTCTGCACCCGAGTCTCAAACTTCTGCTCTCTGTAACAGTCCTTCTGTACCTCAGTCTCCAACTTCTGCTCTGTATCAGTCCTGCACCCCTGTCTCCCACATCTGCTCTCTGTTACTGTCCTTCTTCACCTCAGTCTCCTACCTCTGCTCTCTGTAACATCCTTCTGCAACCCAGTATTCAAACTCTGCTCTCTCTAACAGTCCTTCTACACAAAAGTGTGCAAACTCTGCTTTCTGTATCAGGCCTTCTGAACCCCAGTCTTCAACCTCTGATTTGTTTATCAGTCCTTCTGCACCACAGTCTTCAACCTCTGTTCTCTTCAACACTTCTTCTGCACCCCGGTCTCCAAACTCTGCTTTCTGTAACAGTCTTTCTGACCCGCAGTCTCCAAACTCTGTTTTCTATAAGGGTCCTTCTGCACCCCAGTTTCCAACCTCTGGTTTCTGTATCAGTCTTTCTGCACCACAGTCTCCAAACTCTGCTCTCTTAACAGTCCTTGCACCTCAGTCTTCAACCTCTGATCTCTGCAATAATCCTACTGCACCCCAGTCTCCAAACACTTCTCTCTGCAACAGTCCTTCTGCATCCCAGTCTCCTACATCTGCTCTCTACAAAATTCCTTCTCCACCACAGTCTCCATCCTCTGCTCTTTGCAACAGTCCTTCTGCACCCCAGTCTCCAACCATTGATTTCTGTATAAGTTCTTCTGCACCCCAGTCTCCAGTCTCTGCTCTCCGTAACAGTCCTTCTTCACTTCAGTCTCTAAACTCTGCTCTCTGCATCAGTCTTTCGGCACCCCAATCTCCAAACTCTACTTTCTGCAACAGTCCTTCTCCACCCCAGTATCCAACCTCTGCTCTCTGCAACAGTTTTTTGCACCCCAATCTCAAACCTCTACTCTCTGCAACTGTCCATCTGCACTCTGTAACAATCCTTCTACACCCAAGTCTCCAACCTCTGCACTCATCAACAGTCCTTCTGCACCTCAGTCTCCAAACTCTTCTCTCTGCAAAAGTCTTTCTGCACCAGAGTCTTCAACATCTACTCTCTGTAAAAGTTTTTCTGAACCTCAGTCTCCAACCTCTGCTCTCTGTAATATCCTTCTGTAAACCAGTCTCCAATCTCTGCTTTCTGTAACAGTACTTCTGAACCCAGTCTCCAAAAACTGCTCCCTATAACAGTCCTTCTGAAACCAAGTCTTCAACCTCTGATCTCTGAAACAGTCCTTTGGCACCCCCAGTCTCCACCCTCAGCTCTCTGTAACGATACTTTTGCACCCAAGTCTTCAACCTATGTTCTCTTCAACAGTCTTTCTAAACATCATTCTGAAACTATGCTCTCTGCAACGATCTTTCTGGACACTGTTCTCCAACATCTGCTCTCTGTAACAACCTTTGGCACCTCAGTCAACAACCTCTGCTCTCTGTAAGATCCTTCTGCCACCCAGTCCCCAAACTCTGCTCTATGTTACAGGCCTTCTGCACCCCAGTCTCCAAGCTCTGCTCTCTGTAACAGGCCTCCTGCACGTCAGACTCCAACCTCTTCTCTCTGCAACGATCCTTCTGCCACCCAGTCTCCAAACTTTGCTCTATGTTACAGGCCTTCTGCACGCCACTCTCCAAGCTCTGCTCTCTGTGACAGTCCTTCTGCACCTTAGTCTCAAACCTCTGCTCTCTGTAACAGTCCTTCTGCACCCCAGTCTGCAAACACTGCACTCTGCACAGTCCTTCTGCACCCCAGTCTCCAACCTCTGCTCTCTGCAACAGTCCTTCTGCACCTCAGTCTCAAAACTTTGCTCTCTGTAAAATCCTTCTGCACCACAGTCTCTAACGTCTGCTCTCTGCAAAAATTTTTCGGCACCCCAGTCTCCAACGTCTACTCTCTGCAATGGTCCCTCTTAACCCCAGGCTCCAACCTTGTTCTCTACATCAATTCTTCTTTACCGCAGTCTTCAACCTCTGTTCTCTGTAAGGTTCCTTCTGCACTCCATTCTCCAACCTCTGCTTTCTCTATCAGTCCTTCTGCACCACAGTCTCCAAACTCTGCTCTCTGTAACAGTCCTTCTACACCTCACTCTGCAACCTCTGCTCTCTGCAACAGTTCGTCTGCACCCCAGTCTCCAAAATCTGCTCTCTACAACAGTCTTTTTCCACACCAGTCTTCAACCTCTGCTCTCTTTAACCGTCTTTCTGTACTTCAGTCTCAAACCTCTGCTCTCTGTAACGGTTTTTCTGCACCCTAGTCTCCAAAATCTGCTTTCTGTATCAGTCTTTCTGCACCTTGGTCTCTAAACTCTGCTCTCTTTAACAAACTTTCTGCACCTCAGACAACAACCTTTGCTTTCTGCAACAGTCCTACTGCGCCCCAATCTCCAACCTCTGCTCTCTGCAACAGTCCTTCTGCACCTCAGTGTTCAAGCTCTGCTCTCTGTATGATCCTTCTTAAATACAGTCTCCAACTTCTTCTATCTGCAATGATCCATCTGCACCCCACTCTCTAATCTCTGTTCTCTACTACAGTTATTCTGCACCCCAGTCTCCAAACTCTGATCCCTGTAACAGTCCTCCTGTACCGCAGTATCCAACCTCTGTTTTCTGTAAGGGTCCTTCTGCACCCCAGTCTCTAAAATCTGCTCTCTAAAAGAGACCTTCTGCACCCCAGTCTCCAACCTCTGCTCTCTGCAACATTTCTTATCAGCCCCAGTCTCAAAACTGCGCTCTTTGTAACTGTTCTTCTGCAACCCACTCTCCAACCTCTTCTCTGTGTAACAGTCCTTTACCACCCCAGTCTCCAAACATTTATCTTTGTAACCATCCTTCTGCACCTCACTCTGCAACCTCTGCTCTCTGCAACAGTCCGTCTGCACCCCAGTCTCCAAACTCTGCTTTCTGTATCAGTCCTTCTGCACCACGTCTCTAAACTCTGCTCTCCATAACAGTCCTTCTGAACCTCAGACATTAAGCTCTGCTCTCTGCAACAGTCCTACTACGCCTCAATCGTCATTCTCTGCTCTCTGCAACACTGCTTCTGCACCTCAGTGTCCAAACTCTGCTCTCTGTATAATTCTTCTGAAACCCAGTCTCCAACCTCTGCTATTTGCAATGTTCCTTCTGCACCCCAGTCTCCAAACTCTGTTCTCTACAACAATTATTCTGCACCCCAGTCTCCAACTCTGCTCTCTGTAACAGTCCTTCTTACCACAGTTCCAATCTCTGTTCTCTGTAAGGGTCTTTCTGCACCCCAGTCTTCAACCGTGGTTTCAGTATCAGTCCCTCAGCACCACATTCTCCAAACTCTGCTCTCTTTAAGAGTCCTTTTGCACCTCAGTCTGCAACCTCTGCTCTCTGCAATAGGCCTTCTGCACACCAGTCCACAATCTCTGCTCTCTGCTACATAACTTCTGCACCCCAGTCTCTAACATCTTCTCTCTGCAACAGTCGTTGCCCACCTCAGTCCCCTACCTCTGATCTCTGCAACAGTCCTTCTGCACCCCAGTCTCCAACCTCTGCTCTCTGCAACAGTCCTTCTGCACCCCAATCTCAAACCTCTACTCTCTGCAACTGTCCATCTGCACTCTGTAACAATCCTTCTACACCCAAGTCTCCAAACTCTGCACTCATCAACAGTCCTTCTGCACCTCAGTCTCCAACCTCTGCTCTCTGCAAAGGTCTTTCTGCACCACAGTCTTCAACATCTACTCTCTGTAACAGTCCTTCTGGACCTCACTCTCCAACCTCTGCTCTCTGTAATATCCATTTCTAAACCAGTCTCCAATCTCTGCTTTCTGTAACAGTACTTCTGAACCCAGTCTTAAACATCTACTCTCTGTAACAGTCCTTCTGGACCTCAGTCTCCTACCTCTGCTCTCTGTAATATCCTTCTGTAAACCAGTCTCCAATCTCTGCTTTCTGTAACAGTACTTCTGAACTCAGTCTCCAAACTCTGCTCTCTGTTACGCTCCTTCTGAACCCACGTCTCAAACCTCTGCTCTCTGAAACAGTCCTTTGGCAACCTCAGTCTCCACCCTCTGCTCTCTGTAACGATACTTTTGCACCCAAGTCTCCAACCTTTGTTCTCTTCAACAGTCCTTCTAAACATCATTCTGAAAACTCTGCTCTCTGCAACGACCTTTCTGGACACCAGTCCCCAACCTTTGCTCTCTGTAACAGTTCTTCGGCACCTCAGTCAACAAACTCTGCTCTCTGTAAGATCCTTCTGCCACCCAGTCTCCAAACTGTGCTCTATTTTACAGGCCTTCTGCACCCCAGTCTCCAAGCTCTGCTCTCTGTAACAGACCTCCTGCACCTCAGTCTCCAACCTCTTTTCTCTAAAACGACCCTTCTGCACCACAGTCTCCAACCTCTGCTTTCTGCAACAGTCCTATTGCACCGCAGTCTGCAACCTCTGCTCTCTGTAATATCCTTCTGCACACCTGTCTCCAAACTCTGCTCTTTATCACAGTCCTTCTATTCCGCAGTCTCCAACCTCTATTCTCTGTAACGGTCCTTTTGCACCCCAGTCTCCAAAGTCTGCTTTCTGTATCTGTCGTTCTGCACCCCAGGCTTCTACATCTGTTCTCTTTAACAGTCTTTCTGCACGCCAGTCCCCAACCTCTGCTCTCTGCAACAGTCCTTCTGCACCCCAGTCTTCAAACACTCAACTCTGCACAGTCCTTCTGCACCCCAGTCTCCAACCTCTGCTCTCTGCAACAGTCATTCTGCACCTCAGTCTCCAAACTTTGCTCTCTGTAAAATCCTTCTGCACCACAGTCTCTAAAGTCTGCTCTCTGCAAAAATCCTTCGGCACCCCAGTCTCCAACTTCTACTCTCTGCAATGGTCCCTCTGAACCCCAGTCTCCAACCTTGTTCTCTACATCAGTTCTTCTGTACCGCAGTCTTAAACCTCTGTTCTCTGTAAGCTTCCTTCTGCACCCCATTCTCCAAACTCTGCTTTCTGTATCAGTTTTTCTGCACCACAGTCTCTAAACTCTGCCCTCTGTAACGGTCCTTCTGCACCTCACTCTGCAACCTCTGCTCTCTGCAACAGTCCGTCTGCACCCCAGTCTCCAAAATCTGGTCTCTACAACAGTCTTTTTTCACCCCAGTCTTCAACCTCTGCTCTCTGTAACCGTTTTTCTGTACTTCAGTCTAAAACCTCTGCTCTCTGTAACAGTTTTTCTGCACCCCAGTGTCCAAACTCTACTTTCTTTATCAGTCTTTCCACACCCCGGTCTCTAAACTCTGCTCTCTTTAACAGTCCTTCTGCACCTCAGACTCCAACCTCTGTTTCTGCAACAGTCCGACTGAACCTCAGTGTTCAAACTCTGCTCTCTGTATGATCCTTCTGAAACCCAGTCTCCAAACTCTGCTATCTGCAATGGTCCATCTGCACCCCACTCTCTAAACTCTGTTCTCTACAACAGTTATTCTGCACCCCAGTCTCCAAACTCTGATTACTGTAAAAGTCCTCCTGTACCGCAGTATCCAAACTCTGTTTTCTGTAAGGGTCCTTCTGAACCCCAGTCTTCAACCTCTGCTGTCTGCAACATTTCTTATCCAGCCCAGTCTCAAACCTGTGCTCTTTGTAACTGTCTTTCTGCACCCCACTCTCTAACCTCTGCTCTGTGTAGCAGTCCTTTACAATCCCAGTCTCCAACCATTTATCTCTGTAACCATCCTTCTGCACCTCACTCTGCAACCTCTGCTCTCTGCAACAGTCCGTCTGCACCTCAGTCTCCAAACTCTGCTTTCTGTATCAGTCCTTCTGCACCCCGTCTCTAAACTCTGTAACAGTCCTTCTGAACCTCAGACTTTAAACTCTGCTCTCTGCAACAGTCGTACTGCGCCTCAATCGCCAATCTCTGCTCTCTGCAACACTGCTTCTGCACCTCAGTGTACAGACTCTGCTCTTTGTATAATCCTTCTAAAACCCAGTCTTCAACCTCTGCTATTTTCAATGGTCCTTCTGTACCCCAGTCTCCAAACTCTGCTCTCTGTAACAGTCCTTCTTACCACAGTTCCTATCTCTGTTCTCTGTAAGGGTCCTTCTGCACCCCAGTCTTCAACCGTGGTTTCAGTATCAGTCCCTCAGCACCACATTCTCCAAATTCTGCTCTCTGTAACAGTCCTTTTGCAACACAGTCTGCAACCTCTGCTCTCTGCAATAGTCCTTCTGCACACCAGTCTACAATCTCTGCTCTATGCTACAGTCCTTCTGCACCCCAGTCTCTAACATCTTCTCTCTGCAACAGTCGTTCCCCACCTCAGTCTCCAACCTCTAATCTCTGCAACATTCCTTCTGCACCCCAGTCATCATGCTCTGCTTTCTGTGTCAGTATTTCTGCACCCCAGTCTCCAACTTCTGCTATCTGTAACACTCCGTATGCACCTCAGTCTTCAACCTCTACTCTCAGCAAGAGTCCTTCTCCACCCCAGTCTAAAACCTCTGCTCTCTGTAACCGGGCTTCTGCACCCCAGTCTCCAACCTCTGCTCTCTGTAACAGTCCTTCTGCACCTCAGTCTGAAAACACTGCTCTCAGAAATGATTCTTCTGCCCCTCAGTCTCCAAGCACTTCTCTCTGTGACAGGCCTTCTGCACCCCAGTCTCCAACCTCTGCTCTCCACAACAGTCTTTCTGCACCCCAGTCTCCAACCTATGCTGTCTGTAAGATCTTTGTGAACACCTGTCACCAACCTATGCTCTCTGTAACAGTCCTTCTGTACCGCAGTCTCCAACCTCTGGTCTGTTTAAGGGTCCTTCTGAACTTCAGTCTGCAAACTCTGCTCTCTGAAACACTCCTTCTGCAACCCAGTCTCCAAATTTTGCTCTCTGCAACAGTTTTTCTGCACATCAGTCTCCAACATGTTCTCTCTGTAAATGTCCTACTGCACCCCCATCTTCAACCTCTGGTCTCTGTAAAAGTCCTTCTGCATTACAGTCTTCAAATTCTGCTCTCTTTAACGATCCTTCTACACCCCAGTCTCCAAACTCTGCTCTCTGCAACGGTCCTTCTGCACCCCAGTCTCCAACGTCTTCTCTCTGTAAAAGTCCTTCTGCACCCCAGTCTCCAACGTCTGGTCTCTCTAACCGTCCTTCTGCAACTCAGTCTCCAACCTGTGCTCTATGCAACAGTCTTTGTGGACACAAGTCTTCAACATCTGCTCTCTGCAACAGTCCTTCTACACCCCAGTCTACAACTTCTGCTCTCTGCAACAGTCCTTCTACACCCCAGTCTCCATACTCTGCTCACCCCAACGATCCTCCCGCAACCCAGTTCCAACCTCTCTTCTCTACAAAAGTTCTTCTGTACCCCAGTCTCCAACCTCTGCTCTCTGTAACAGTCCTTCTGTACCGCTGTCTCCAACCTCTGTTCTCCGTAAGGGTCTTTATGCACCCCAGTATACAACCTCTGCTTTCTGTATCAGTCGTTTTACAACAAAGTCTCGAAACTCTGCCCGCTGTAACAGTCCTTCTGAAACTCAGTCTGCAACATCTGCTCTCTGCAACAGTCCTTCTGCACCTCAGTCTCCAACCTGTGCTCTCTGTAAGGGTCCTTCTGCACCCGAGTATCCAACCTCTGCTTTCTGTATCAGTTTTTCTGCATCCCAGTCTCCAACCTCTGCTCTCAGTAACAATCCTTCTGCACCTCAGTCTCCAAACTCTGCTCTCTGCAACGATCCATCTGAACCTCAGTCTTCGAACTCTTCTCTCTGTAACAGTGCTTCTGCACCTCAGTCTCCAACCTCTGCTCTCTGTAACATCCTTCTGCAACCCAGTATTCAAACTCTGCTCTCTGTAACAGTCCTTCTACACCACAGTGTCCAAACTTTGCTTTGTGTATCAGGCCTTCTGCACTCCAGTCTTCAACCTATGATTTCTGTATCAGTCCTTCTGCACCCCAGTCTCCAAACTCTGGTCTCTGCAACGATCCTTCTGCACCACAGTCTTCAAACTCTGTTCTCTTCAACACTTCTTCTGCACCCCAGTCTCCAAATTCTGCTCTCTGTAACAGTCCTTCTGTTCTGCAGTCTCCAACGTCTGTTTCATTAAGAGTCCTTATGCACCCCAGTTTTCAACCTCTGCTTTCTGTATCAGTCCTTCTGCACAACAGTCTCCAAACTCTGCTCCCTTAACAGTCCTTCTGCACCTCAGTTTGCAACCTCTGCACTCTGCAATAATCCTACTGCACCCCAGTCTCCAAACACTGCTCTCTGCAACAGTCCTTCTGCACCCCAGTCTCCAACATCTGCTCTCTACAACATTCTTTCTCCACCCCAGTCTCCAATCTCTGTTCTTTGAAACAGTCCTTCTGCAGCCCAGTCTCCAACCTCTGCTCTCCGTAACAGTTCTTCTGCACTTCAGTCTCCAAACTCTGCTCTCTGCATCAGTCCTTCGGCACCCCAATCTCCAATCTCTACTCTCTGCAACAGTCATTCTGCACCCCAATCTCAAACCTCTACTCGCTTCAACTGTCCATCTGAACACCAGTCTCAAACCTCTGCTCTGTGCAATAGTCCTTCTGCACACCAGTCTCAAACCTCTACTCTCTACAACAGTCCTTCTCCACCCAGCCTCCAAACTTTGCTTTCTGTATCAGTCCTTCTGCACTCAAGTCTCTAACCTCTGCTCTCTGTAACAATCCTTCTACACCCAAGTATCCAACCTGTGCACTTATAAACAGTCCTTCTGCACCTCAGTCTCCAACCTCTGCTCTCTGCAACAGTCTGTCTGCACCCAAGTCTCCAAAATCTTCTCTCTACAACAGACTTTTCAACCCCAGTCTCCAAAATCTGCTCTCTTTAACGACCTTCTGTACTTCAGTCTCAAACCTCTGCTCTCTGTCACGGTTTTTCTGCACCCCAGTCTCCAAACTCTACTTTCTGTATCAGTCTTTCTGCACCCCGGTCTCTAAACTGCTCTCTTTAACAGTCCTTCTGCACCTCAAACTCAAACTTCTGCTTTCTGCAACAGTCCTACTGCGCCCCAATCTCCAACCTCTGCTCTCTGCAAAAGTCTTTCTGCACCTCAGTGTTCAAACCCTGCTCTCTGTAGGATCTTTCTGAAACCCAGTCTCCAACCTCTGCTATCTGCAATGGTCGACCTGCACCCAACTCTCTAAACTCTGTTCTCTTCAACAGTTATTCTGCACCCCAGTCTCCAACCTCTGATTACTGTAACAGTCCTTCTGTACTGCAGTATTAAACCTCTGTTCTCTGTAAGGGTCCTTCTGCACCCCAGTCCCTAAAATCTGCTCTCTGCAAGAGACCTTTTGCACCCCAGTCTCTAACCTGTGCTCTCTGCAACATTTCTTCTTCACAACAGTCTCAAAACTGTGCTCTTTGTAACTGTCCTTCTGCACCCCACTCTCCAACCTCTGCTCTGTGTAACAGTCCTTATGTACTGCAGTCTCCAACCTCTGCTCTCCGTAACTGTCATCTTGCACCCCAGACTCTAACCTCTGCTTTCTGTATCAGTCGTTCTGCACTCAAGTCTCAAACCTCTGCTCTCTGTAACAGTCTTTATGAACCTCAGTCTTCAAATTCTGCTCTCTGAAACAGTCGTTCTGCACCCCAATCTACACCCTCTGCTCTCTGCAACAGTCCTTCTACACCCAAGCCTTCAAACTCTGCTCTTCAACAGTCCTTCTGTACCTCTGTCTCCAAACTCTGCTCTCTGCATTGGTCTTTCTGCACCTCAGTCTCCAACCTCTACTCTCTGTAACAGTCCTTCTGCACCTCAGTCTCCAACCTCTGCTGTCTGTAAGATCCTTCTGTAACCCAATCCCAAACTCTGCTCTCTGTAACAGTCCTACTGCACCCCTTCTTTTAATTCTGCAATCTGTAACAGGTGTTCTGCACCGCAGTCTACAATCTCTGCTCTCTGGAATGATCATTCTGCACCCAAGTCTCCAACCTCTTCTCTCTGCAACAGTCTTTCTGCACCCCAGTCTCGAACATCAGCTGTCTGCAATAGTCCTTCTGCACCTCAGTCTGAATACTCTGCTCTCTGCAACGATCCTTCTGCACCCCAGTCTCCAAACTCTGTTCTATGTAACACTCCTTCTGCACGTCAGTCTCAAAACTCTTCTCTCTGTAAGATCCATCTACTACCCAGTCTCCAAACTCTGCTCACTGTAACAGTCCTTGTGCACCCCAGTGTCCAACCTTTTCTCTCTTTAACAGGCCTTCTACACCCAAATCTCCAACCTCTGCAATGTGCAACGGTCCTTCTGCACCCCAGTCTCCAAACTCTGTTCTACAAAACACTTCTTCTGTACCACAGTCTTCAATCTCTGTTCCCTGTAAGGGTCCTTCTTAACCCCAGTCTCCAACCTCTCTTTTCTGTATCAGTCCTTCTGCACTACAGTCTCCAAACTCTGCTCTCAGTTACAGTCCTTCTGCACCTCACTCTGCAACCTCTTCTCTCTGCAACAGCCCTTCTGCACCCCAGTCTTCAACCTTGCTCTCTGAAACACTCCTTCTGCAACCCAGTCTCCAAAATCTTCTCTCTGCAACAGACCTTCTGTATTGCAGTCTCAAACCTCTGCTCTCTGTAATGATCCTTCTGCACCCCAGTCTCCAAAATCTGCTTTCTGTATCAGTTTTTCTGAAACCCAGTCTCCAAACTTTGATCTCTGTAACATTCTTCTGCACCTCTAACTCCAACCTTTGCTCTCTGTAAGATCCTTTGAAAACCAGTCTCCAAACTCTGCTTTCTGCAATGGTCCTTCTGCTCCCCAGTCTTCAACCTCTGTTCTCTACAACAGTTATTCTGCACACCAGTCTCCAACCTCTACTCTGTGTAACAGTACTTCTGCACTGCAGTCTCCAACCTCTACTTTCTGTATAAGTCCTTCTGCACTCAAGTCTCCAAGCTCTGCTCTCTGTAACAGTCCTTCTGCACCTCAGTCTCCAAATTCTTCTCTCAACAAAAGTCTTTCTCCACCCCAGTCTCCAACATATGCTCTCTGCAACAGTCTCTGCACCCCAATCTCGAACCTCTCCTCCTTGCAACAGTTTTTCTCCACCCCAGTTTACAACCTACTCTCTGCAACAGTTTTTCTGCACCCAAGTTACCAACATCTGATGTCTCCAACAGACCTTCTCCACCGTAGTCTCCAACCTCTACTCTCTGTAACAGTCTTTTTGTACTGCAGTTTCCAAACTCTTCTCACTGTAACGGTCCTTCTGCAATCCAGTCTCTACACTCTGCTTTCTGTATCAGTTCTTCTGCACCCCAGTTTCCAACCTCTACTCTCTGTAACACTCCTTCTGCACCTCTGTCTCCAACCTCTGTTCTCTTCAACAGTCCTTCTGCACCCCAGTCTCAGACCTCTGCTCTCTGCAACAGTTTTTCTACACCCAAGTCTCCAACCTCTACTCTCTGCAATGATTCTTCTGCACCCCAGTCTCCAACGTCTGCTCTCTGCATCAGTCCTTCTGCACCACAGTCTACAACCTCTAGTCTCTATTAGATTCTTCTGCAACCCAGTTTCCAAACTCTACTCTCTGTGACATTCCTTCTGCACCCCAGTCTCCAACCTCTACTCTCTGTAGCAGTCCTTCTGTTCTGCATTCTTCAAACTCTGCTTTCTGCAACTGTCCTTCTGCACCTCAGTCTCAAAACTCTGCTCTCTGCAAAAGTCCTTCTGCACCCAAGTCTTCAAACTCTGCTCTCTGCAACATTTCTTTTCAGCCCAGTCTCTAAACTGTGCTCTCTGTAACTGTCCTTCTGCACCCCACTCTCCAACATCTGCTCTGTGTAACAGTCCTTCTGTACTGCAGTCTCCAACCTCTTCTCTTTGTAACTGTCCTCGTCTACACCATACTCCAACCTCTGCTTATTGTATCAGTCCTTCTGCACTCAAGTCTCCACACTCAGCTATCTGTAACAGCACTTATGAACTTCAGTATTGAAATTCTGCTTTTTGCAACAGTCCTTCTGCACTCCAATCTACAACCTCTGCTCTCTGCAACAGTCCTTCTACACCCAAGTCTCCAACCTCTGCTATTCAACAGTCCTTCTACACCTCAGTCTCCAAACTCTGCTCTCTGCATTGGTCTTTATGCAACTCAGTCTCCAAACTCTACTCACTGTAACAGTCCTTTTGCACCTCAGTCTGCAATGTCTGCTGTCTTTAAGATCCTTCTGCAATCCAATCCCCAAACTCTGCTCTCTGTAACAGTCTTACTGCACCCCTTCTCCAAATTCTACTCTCTGTAACAGGCCTTCTGCACCCCAGTCTAAAACCTCTGCTCTCTGGTACAATCCTTCTGCAGCCAAGTGTCCAACCTCTCCTCTCTGCAATAGTCTTTCTGAACCCCAGTCTCCAACATTGGCTCTCTGCATTTGTACTTCTGCACCTCAGTCTGAAAACTCTGATCTCTTAAATGATCATTCTCCACCCCAGTCTTCAACCTCTGTTCTCTGCAACAGTCTTTCTGCATCCCAGTCTGCAACCTCTGCTCTCTGAAACAGTCCTTCTGCACCTAAGTCTCCAAATTCTGCTCTCTGCAACAGTCCTTCTGCAACCCAGTCTCCAACCTCTGTTCTCTGCAACAGTCCTTCTCCACCCCAGTCTCCAAACTCTGCTCTCTGTAACAATCCTTCTGCACCCCAGTCTTCAAACTCTGCTTTCTGTATCAGTTCTTCTGCACGCCAGTCTCCAACCACTGCTCTCTTAAAAGTCCTTCTTCACCTCAGTCTCAAAACTCTGCTTTTTGCAACCGTCCTTCTTCACCCCAGTCTCCAACCTCTGCGCTCTGCAACGATCCTTCTGCACCCTAGTCTCAAACCTCTGCTCCCTGCAACAGTCCTCCTGAACCCCAGTCTCCAACATTTGCTCTCTGCAACAGTTTTTCTGTACCTCAGTCTGAAAAATCTGCTCTCTGCAATAATCCTTCTGCACCCCAGTCTTCAACCTCTGCTCTCTTTAACAGTCCTTCTGTACCTCAGTCTCCAAACTCTTCTCAATGCAACAGTCTTCCTGCACCCAAGTCTCCAACATCTGCTCTCTGAAACAGTCCTTCTACACCCCAGTCTCCAAACTCTGCTCTCTGGAACAGTCCTTCTACACCCCAGTCTCCATACTCTGCTCGCCCAAATAATCCTTCAGCACCCCAGTCTCAAACCTCTGATCTCTACATCACTTCTTTTGCACCCCAGTCTTCAACCTCTGCTCTATGTAACCGTCCTTCTCTACCACAGTATCCAACTGCTGTTCTCTGTAAGGGTCCTCATGCACCCCAGTATCCAACCTCTGCTTGTTGTATCTGTCGTTTTGCACAACAGTCTCAAAACTCTTCCCTCTGCAACAGTCCTTCTGCAAGTCAGTCTGCAACCTCATCTCTCTGCAACAGTCCTACTGCACTTCACTCTTTATCCTCTGCTCTCTGCAACAGTATTTTGCACCCCTGTCTCCAACCTCTGCTCTCTATAAAAGTCTTTCTGTACTGCATTCTCCAAAATCTGCTCTCTGTAAGGGTACTTCTACACCCGAGTCTCCAAACTCTGCTTTCTGTATCAGTTCTTCTGCACCCCAGTCTTCAACCTGTGCTCTGTGTAACTGTCCCTTTGCACCTTAGTCTCCAACCTTTGCAAGATCCTTCTTCAACCCTGCCTCAAAAATCTGCTCTCTATAACAGTCCTTCTGCAACCCAGTCTCCAATCTCTGCTCTCTGTAGCAGGCATTATGCACCCCAGTCTCCAAACTCTTCTCTCTGAAACAGTCCTTCTGCACGCCAGTCTGCAACCTCTGCTCTCTGTAACGGTCCTTCTGCACCCAAGTCTCACACCTCTGCTTTCTGTATCATAATTCTTCACCCCAGTTTTCAACGTCTGCTC
>NW_027523324.1:56228-138782 GCF_052094955.1 Ictidomys tridecemlineatus
CATAATCTGCACTCTGCAACAGTCCTTTACCATGCCAGTCTCCCAACCATTTATCTCTGTAACCGAATTTCTGTACTGCAGTCTCCAACCTCTGCTCTCTGTAACGGTTCTTGTGCACCCCAGTATCCAAAATCTGCTTTCGTTATCAGTCCTTCTGCAGTCCTTCTATAACTCAGACTTTTACCTCTGCTCTCTGCAACAGTCCTACTGCGCCTGAATCACCAACTCCTGCTCTTTGCAACAGTGCTTCTGCACCTCAGTGTCCAAACTCTGCTCTCTGTATAATCCTTCTGAAACCCAGTCTCCAACCTCTGCTATTTGCAATGATCCTTCTGGCACCCCAGTCTCCAAACTCTGTTTTCCTACAACAATTATTCTGCACCTGAGTCTCCAACTTCTGCTCTCTGTAACAGTCCTTCTATACCACAGTCTCCAATCTCTGTCTCTGTAAGGGTACTTCTGTACCCCCAGCACCACATTCTCATAACTCTGCTCTCCGTAACAGTCCTTTTGCACATCAGTCTTCAACCTCTGCTCTCTGCAATAGTCATGCACACCTGTCTACTTTCTCTGCTCTCTCCAACAGTCCTTCTGCACCCCAGTCTCTAACATCTTCTCTCTGCAGCAGTCGTTCCCCATCTCAGTCTCCAACATCTGCTCTCTGCAAAAGTCCTTTTGCACCCCAGTCATCAAGCTCTGCTTTCTGTATCAGTAGTTCTGCACCCAGTCTCCAACTTCTGCTATCTGTAACACTTCTTATGCACCTAAGTCTCCAACCTCTACTCTCTGCAGCAGTCTTCTCCATCCCAGTCTAAAACCTCTGCTCTATGTAACCGGGCTTCTGCACACCAGTGTCCAAACCTCTGCTCTCTGTAACAGTCCTTCTGTACTGCAGTCTCCAAACTTTGGTATCTGTAAGTGTCCTTCTGTACTTCAGTCTTCAACCTCTGCTCTCTGAAACACCTCCTTCTGCACCCAGTCTCCAAACTTGCTCTCTGCAACAGTTTTTCTGCACATCAGTCTCCAACATTTTCTCTCTGTAAATGTGCTACTGCACCAATGTCTTCACCCTCTGCTCTCTGTAAAAGTCCTTCTGCATTACAGTCTCCAAAATCTGCTCTCGTTAATGATCCTTCTAAACCCCAGTCTCCAAACTCTGCTCTCTGCAAAGATCCTTCTGCACCCCAGTCTCCAACGTCTGCTCTCTGTAAAAGTCCTTCTGAACCCCAGTCTCCAAACTCGTCTCTCTAACCGTCCTTCTGCACCTCAGTCTCCAACCTCCTCCATGCAACAGTCTTTCTGCACCCAAGTCTCCAACATCTGCTCTCTGCAAACAGTAGTTCTACACCCCATTCTACAACTTCTGCTCTCTGCAACAGTCCTTCTACACCCCAGTCTCCATAATCTCCTCGCCCCATCGATCTCCTGCAACACAGTTAATACCACTGTTCCCTACAAATGTTCTTCTGCACCCCAGTCTCCAACCTCTGCACTCTGTAACAGTCTTTCTGTACCGCAGTCTCCAACCTCTGTTCTCCGTAAGGGTCTTTATGCACCCCAGTATCCAAACTCTGCTTTCTGTATCAGTCACTTTCCACCAAAGTCTCGAAACTCTGCCCGCTGAAACAGTCCTTCTGCAACTCATTCTGCAACCTCTGCTCTCTGCAACAGTCCTTCTGCACCCGAGTATCACACCTCTGCTTTCTGTATCAGTCCTTCTGCACCCAGTCTCCAACCTCTGCTCTCTGTAACAATCCTTCTGCACCTCAGTCTCCAAACTCTGCTCTCTGCAACCGTCCATCTGAACCTCAGTTTCCAAACTCTTCTCTCTGTAACAGTCCTTCTGAACACAAGTCTCCAACCTCTGCTCTCTGAAACAGTCCTTTGGCACCCCCAGTCTCCACCCTCTGCTCTCTGTAATGATCCTTTTGCACCCACGTCTACAACCTCTGTTCTCTTCAACAGTCCTTCTAAACATCATTTCTGAAAATTCTGCTCTCTGCAACGATCATTCTGGACCCCAGTCTCCAACCTCTGCTTTCTGTACACAGTCTTTGCACCGGCAGTCTCCAACCTCTGCTCTCTGTAATATCCTTCTGCACACCTGTCTCAAACTCTGCTCTCTGGAACAGTCCTTCAATTCCGCAGTCTCCAACCTCTATTCTCTTTAACGGTCCTTGTGCACCCCAGTCTCCAATCTCTGCCTTCTGTATCCGTCGTTCTGCACCCCAGGCTTCTACCTCTGCTCTCTGTAACAGTCCATCTACACCCTAGTCTCCAACCTCTGCTCTCTGTAACAGTCCTTCGGCACCTCAATCAACAACCTCTGCTCTCTGTAAAATCCTTCTGTCCACCCAGTCTCCAAACTCTGCTCTATATTACAGGCCTTCTGCACCCCAGTCTCCAAGCTCTGCTCTCTGTAACAGGCTCCTGCACCTCAGTCTCCAACCTCTTCTCTCTGCAACGATCCTTCTGCACCACAGTCTCCAACCTCTGCTCTCTGCAACAGTCCTATTGCACCGCAGTCTAAAACCTCTGCTCTCTTTAACATCTTCTGCACACCTGTCTCCAAACTCTGCTCTCGTTAACAGTCCTTCTATTCCGCAGTCTCCAATCTCTATACTCTGTAATGGTCCTTCTTCACCCCAGTCTCCAAACTCTGCTTTCTGTATCCGTCGTTCTGCACCCCAGGCTTCTAACTCTGCTCTCTGTAACAGTCCTTCTGCACCCCATTCTCCAACCTCTGCTCTCTGGAACAGTCCTTCTGCACCCCTGTCTCCAAACACTGCACTCTGCACAGTCTTTCTGCACCCCAGTCTCCAACATCTGCTCTCTGTAAAAGTTCTTCCTCACCTCAGTCTCCAAACTTTGCTCTCTGTAAAATCCTTCTGCACCCCAGTCTCTAACGTCTGCTCTCTGCAACAATCTTTCGGCACCACAGTCTCCGAAGTCTACTCTCGGGCAATGGTCCCTCTGCACCCCAGTCTCCAACCTTGTTCTCTATATCAGTTCTTCTGTACTGCAGTCTTCAACCTCTGTTCTCTATGAGGTTCCTTCTGCACCCCATTCTCCAACCTCTGCTTTCTGTATCAGTCCTTCTGCACCACAGTCTCCAAACTCTGCTCTCTGTAACAGTCCTTCTGCCCCTCACTCTGCAACTCTGCTCTCTGCAACAGTCCGTCTGCACCCCAGTCTCCAAAATCTGCTCTCTACTACAGTCTTTTTCCACCCCAGTCTCCAAACCTCTGATCTCTGTAACCGTCCTTCTGTACTTCAGTCTCAAACCTCTGCTCTCTGAAACAGTTTTTCTGCACCCAAGTCTCCAAACTCTGCTTTCTGTATCAGTCCTTCTGCACCCTGGTCTCTAAACTCTGCTCTCTTTAACAGTCCTTCTGCACCTCAGACTCCAATCCCTGCTTTCAGCAACAGTCCTACTGCGCCCCAATCTCCAACCTCTGCTCTTTGCAACAGAACTTCTGCACCTCAGTGTTCAAACTCTGCTCTCTGTATGATCCTTCTGAAACCTAGTCTCCAACCCCTGCTATCTGCAATGGTCATCTGCACCCCACTCTCTAAACTCTGTTCTCAACAACAGTTATTCTGTACCCCAGTCTCCAAACTCTGATCCCTGTAACAGTACTCCTGTACAGCAGTATCCAACCTCTGTTCTTTGTAAGGGTCCTTCTGCTTCCCAGTTTCCAAACCTCTGCTCTCTGCAACATTTCTTCTTCACCCCAGTCTCCAAAACTGTGCTCTTTGTGAAAATCCTTCTGCACCCCACTTTCCAACCTCTGCTCTGTGTAACAGTCCTTCTGTACTGCAGTCTCCAACCTCTGCTCTCTGTAACTGTCCTCTTGCACCCAGACTCTAACCTCTGCTTTCTGTATCAGTCCTTCTGCACTCAAGTCTCCAAACTCTGCTCTCTCTAACAGTCTTTATGAAACTCAGTCTTCAAATTCTACTCTCTGCAACAGTCTCTCTGCACCCCAATCTACAACCTCTGCTCTTTGCAACAGTCTTTCTACACCCAATGTCTCCAACCTCTGGCTCTTCAACAGTCCTTCTGAACCTCTGTCTCCAAACTCTGCTCCCTGAATTGTTTATTTTTCACCTCAGTCTCCAATCTCTACTCTCTGTAAATGTCCTTCTGCACCTCAGTCTCCAACCTCTGCTGTCTGTAACATCCTTCTGCAACCGAATCCCCAAACTCTGCTCTCGTTACAGTCCTACTGCACCCCTTCTCTAAATTCTGCAATCTGTAACAGGCGTTCTGCACCCCAGAACAATCTCTGCTCTCTTGAATGATCATTCTGCACCCAAGTCTCCAACCTCTTCTCTCTGCAACAGTCTTTCTACACCCCAGTCTCGACCATCAGTTGTCTGAAATAGTCCTTCTGCACCTCAGTCTGAAGACTCTGCTCTCTGCAACGATCCTTCTGCACCCCCAGTCTCCAACTCTGTTCCATGTAACACTCCTTCTGAACGTCAGTCTCAAACCTCTGCTCTCCGTAAGATCCTTCTACTACTACTCAGCCTCCAAACTCTGCTCACTGTAACAGTCTTTGTGCACCCCAGTCTCCAAACTTTCTCTCTTTATCAGGCCTTCTACACCCAAATCTCCAACCTCTGCAATGTGCAACAGTCTTTCTGCACACCAGACTCCAAACTCTGTTCTCCAAAAAAAGTTCTTCTGTACCACAGTCTTCAACCTCTGTTCTCTGTAAGGGTCCTTCTTCACTGCAGTCTCCAATCTCTCCTTTCTGTATCAGTTGTTCTGCACTACAGCCTCCAAACTCTGCTCTCAGTTACAGTCCTTCTGCACCTCACTCTGCAACCTCTTGTCTCAGCAACAGCCCTTCTGTACCCCAGTCTTTAACCTTGCTCTCTGCAACACTCCTTCTGCAACCCAGTCTTCAAAATCTTCTCTCTGCAACAGACCTTCTGTACTGCAGTCTCAAACCTCTGCTCTCTGTAATGGTCCTTCTGCACCCCAGTCTCCAAACTCTGCTTTCTGTATCAGTTTTTCTGAACCCTAGTCTCCAAATTTTGCTCTTTGTAACATTCTTCTGCACCTCAGACTCCAACCTCTGCTCTCTGTAAGATTTTTTTGAAACCTAGTCTCCAAACTCTGCTTCCTGCAATGGTCCTTCTGCGCCCCAGTCTCCAACCTCTGTTCTCTACAACAGTTATTCTGCACCCAGTCTCCAACCTCTACTCTCTGTAATGGTACTTCTGCACCGCAGTCTCCAAATTCTTCTCTCTGCAAAAGTCTTTCTCCACTCCAGTCTCCAACATCTGCTCTCTGCAACAGTCTCTGCACCCCAATCTCGAACCTCTCCTCCTTGCAACACTTCTTCTGGCACCCCAGTTTCCAAACCTCCTCTCTGCAACAGTCCTTCTGCACCCAAGTCTCCAACATCTGATCTCTCCAACAGTCCTTCTCCACCCTAGTCTCCAACCTCTACTCTTTGTAACAGTCTTTCTGTACTGCAGTTTCCAAACTCTTCTCACTGTAACGGTCCTTCTGCAACCCAGTCTCCAAACTCTGCTTTCTGTATAAGTCCTTCTGCACCCAGGCTTCAACGTCTGCTCTCTGTAACAGTCCTTCTGCACCTCAGTCTCCAACATCTGCTCTCTACACATTTCTTCTCCACCCCAGTATCCAACCTCTGCTCTTTGCAAAGTCCTTCTGCACCCAGTCTCCACACTCTGCTTTCTGTATTAGTTTCTTCTGCCCCAGTTTAAACCGATGCTCTCTGTAACAGTCCTTCTGCAATTCAGTCTCCAACCTCTGCTCTCTTCAACAGTCCTTCTGCACCCCAGTCTCAGACCTCTGCTCCCTGCAAACAGTCCCTCTAAACCCAAGTCTCAAACCTCTACTCTCTGCACTGATCCTTCTGCACACCAGTCTCCCACATCTTCTCTCTGCATCAGTCCTTCTGCACCACAGTCTATAACCTCTGGTCTCTATAAGATTCTTCTGCAACCCAGTTTCCAAACTCTACTCTCTGTGACATTCCTTTTGCACCCCAGTCTCAAAACTGTGCTCTCTGTAACAGTCCTTCTGTTCCGAATTCTCCAAACTCTGCTCTCTGCAACTGTCCTTCTGCACCTCATTCTGAAGACTCTGCTCTCTGCAAAAGTACTTGTGCACCCCAGTCTCCAAACTCTGCTCTCTGCAACATTTCTCTCCTTTACCCAGTCTCAAAAACTGTGCTCTCTGTAACTGTCCTTCTGCACCCCACTCTCCAATGTCTTCTCTGTGTAACAGTCCTTCTGGACCCCTTCTCCAAACTCTGCTCTCTGTAACAGGCCTTCTACACCCAGTCTCCTAATTCTGCTCTCTGAAACAGTCCTTCTGCACACAAGTCTCCAACCTCTGCTCTCTGTAAAAGCCCTTCTGCACCCCAGTCTTCAACATCTGCTCTTTAAATTTGTCCTTCCGTACCTCAGTCTGAAAACTCTGCTTTCTTTCACGCTCCTTCTGCAAACCCAATCTTCAACCTCTGTTCCCTGCAACAGTCCTTCTGAATCCCTGTCTCCAACCTCTGCTCTCTGTAACAGTCGTTCTGAACCTAAGTCTCCAAATTCTGCTCTCTGCAACAGTCCTCCTGCAACCCAGTCTCCAACCTCTGCTGTCTGCAACAATCATTCTGCACCCCAGGCTCCAACATCTGATTTCTGTATCAGTCTTTCACCCAGTCCTCCAAAATCTGCTCTCTGTAACAGTCCTTCTGTATCGCAGTCTCCAAACTCTGCTCTCTGCAATGATCCTTTCAAACCACAGACTCCAAACTCTTTCTCTCTCCAAAGATTCTTCTGCACCCAAGTCTCCAATCTCTGCTCTCTGCAACAGTGCTTCTGTTTTCCAGTCCCCAACCTCAGTTCTCTGAAAGATCCTTCTGCACCCAAGTATCCAAACTCTACTCTCTGTAACAGTCCTTCTGCACCCCAGTCTCCAACCTATGCTCTCTGTAACACTCTTTCTGCACGTCATTCTTCCAACCTCTGCTCTCTGTAAGAATCCTTCTACTACCCAGTCTCCAAACTCTGCATTCCTGTAACAGTTCTTATGCACCCCAGTCTCCAACCTTTTCTCTCTTTAACAGGCCTTTCTGCATCCAAATCTCCAATATCTGCTCTGTGCAACGTCCTTCTGTAACCCAGTCTTCAAAACTCTGTTTTTTCAACTGTCCTTCTGCATTCTAGTCTCCAAACTCTGCTCCATGTAACAGCCGTTCTGCACCTCAGTCGCCAAACTCTGTTCTCTGCAACAGTCCTTCTGCACCCCAGTCTCTAACCTCTGCTCTCTGAAACAGTTCTCTGCACCACAATCCCCAACCTCTGCTCTCTGTAATGGTCCTTCTGCACCCCAGTCTCCAAACTCTACTTTCTGTATCAGTCCTTCTGCACCTCAGTCTCAAACCTCTGCTCTCTGTAAAAGTCCTTCTGCACCTAAGTCTTCAAATTTTGCTCTCTGCAATTGTCCTTCTGCACCTCAGTATCCAACGTTTACTCTCTGTAACAGTCTTCTGCATCTCAGTCTCCAACCTCTACTCTCTGTAAGATACTTTTGCAAACCAATCTCCAAAATCTGCTCTCTGTAACAGTCCTTCTGCACCTCTTCTCCAAACTCTGCTCTCTGTAACAGGCTTTCTGCACCCAGTCTCCAACATATCTTCTCTGAAACAGTCCTTCTGCACCTAAGTCTCCAAATTCTGCTCTCTGCAACCGTCATTCTGCAACCCAGTCTCCAACCTCTGTTGTCTGCAACAATCATTCTGCACCCCAGGCTCCAACATCTGATTTCTGTATCAGTCTTGAACACCATACTCTGAAATCTCCTCTCTGTAACAGTCCTCTGCACCTCAGTCTCCAACCTGGGCTCTCTGCAACGATCCTTGTAAACCACAGACTCCAACCTCTTCTCTCTGCAACGATCCTTCTGCACCCAAGTCTCAGAACTCTGGTCTCTGCAAACGTGCTTCTGTACCCCAGTCCCCAACCTCAGCTCTCTGAATGATCCTTCTGCACCAAAGTCTCCAAACTCTACTCTCTCTAACAATCCTTCTGCACATCAGTCTTCAAACTTTGCTCTCAGCAACGGTCCTTATGCACCCAAGTTTCCAACTTCTGTTATCTGCAACAGCCCTTCTGTACCACAGTCTTAAAAATCTGCTCTCTGTAACAGTTCTTCTGTACTGCAGTCTCGTACCTCTGCTCTCTGTAACGGTCCTTCTTGACCCCAGTCTCCCACCTGTGCTTTAAGTATCAGTCCTTCTGCACCCAGTCTCCAAGCTCTGCTCTGTGTAACTTTCCTTCTGCACCTTAGTCTCTAACCTCTGCTCTCTGTATCAGTCCTTCTTCACCCCAGTCTCCAAACTCTGCTCTCTGAAGCAGTCCTTCTGCACCCCAGTCTCCAAACTCTGCTCTCTGAAGCAGTACTTCTGCACCTCAGTCTTCAACAACTATTCTGTGCATCAGTCCATCTATACCCCAGTCTCCATAATCTGTTCTCTTCAACAATCCTTCTGCACCCCAGTCTCCAACGTCTATTCTGCAACAGTCTTTCTGCAACCCAGTCTCCAAATTCTGCTCTCTGTAAGATCATTCTGTACCCCAGTTTCCAACCTCTGCTCTCTGCAATGGTCCTTATGCACCCCAGTCTCCAACCTTGTTTTCAAAAACACTTCTTCTGTATAGCAGTCTTCAACCTCTGTACTCTGTAAGGGTCCTTTTTCACTCAAGTCTCCAACCTCTGTTTTCTGTATCAGTCCTTTTGCAACACATTCTCGAAATTCTGCTGTCTGTATCAGGCTTTCTGCACCTCAATCTGCAACCTCTGGTCTCTGCAATAGTCCATATGCACCTCAGTCTTTAATTTATGCTCTCTGCAACATTCCTTCTGCACCTCAGTCTCCAAAATCTGCTGTCGGCAACAGTCCTTCTCCAACCCAGTCTCCAAATTCTGCTCTCTGCAACAGTCTTTCTACAACCCAGTTTTCAACCTCTGCTTTCTGTATCAGTCCTTCTGCACCAGAGTCTCCAAACTCTGCTCTCTGTAACACTTCTTCTGCAACTTACTCTGCAAATTCTGCTCTATGCAACAATCCCTCTGCACCCCAGTTTACAAACTCTGCTCTCTGTAACACTCCTTCTGTACTGCAGTCTCCAACCTCTGCTCTCTGTAACAGTTCTTCTACACCAGAGTCTCCAAACTCTGCTTTATGTGTCAGTCATTCTGCACATCAGTCTCCAACCTCTGCTCTCTGTAAAAGTCCTTCTGCACCTCAGAATCCAACCTCTGTTCTCTGCAAAAGTACTTCTGCGCCCCAATACCCAACCTCTGCTCCCTGCAACAGTCCTTTTGCACCTCAGTGTCCAAAATCTGCTCTCTGTAGGATCCTTCTGAAACCCAGTCTCCAACCTCAGCTTTCTGCAATGGTCCTTCTGCACCTCAGACTCCGACCTCTCTTCTCTGCAGCAGTCCTTCTACACCCATCTCTCCATACTCTGCTCGCACCAACAATTCTTCTGAACCCCAGTCTCCAACCTCTGCTCTCTGCAACAATCCTTCTGCACCCTAGTCTCAAACGTCTGCTCCCTGCAACAGTCCTTCTGAACCCAAGTCTGAAAAATCTGCTCTCTGCAACAGTTCTTCTGTACCTCAGTCTGAAAAATCTGCTCTCTGCAATAATCCTTCTGCACCCCAGTCTCGAAACTCTGCTCTCTTTTACAGTCCTTCTATACCTCAGTCTCCAAACTCTGCTCTATGCAACAGTCTTTCTGCACCCAAGTCTCTAACATCTGCTCTCTGGAACAGTCCTTCTACACCCCAGTCTCTATATTCTGCTCGCCCCAACGATCCTTCAGCAACCCAGTCTCCATCCTCTGGTCTCTACATCAGTTCTTTTGCACCCCAGTCTCCAACCTCTGCTCTCTATAACCGTCCTTCTCTACCACAGTCTCCAACTGCTGTTCTCCGTAAGGGTTTTTATGCACCCCAGTATCCAAACTCTGCTTCCTGTATTTGTCGTTTTGCACCACAGTCTCAAAACTCTTCCCTCTTCAACAGTTCTTCTGTACCTCAGTCTGAAAAATCTGCTCTCTGCAATAATCCTTCTGCACCCCAGTCTCCAAACTCTGCTCTCTTTTACAGTCCCTTCTGTACCTCAGTCTCCAAACTCTGCTCTATGCAACAGTCCTTCTGCACCCAAGTCTCTAACATCTGCTCTCTAGAACAGTCCTTCTACACCCCAGTCTCTATATTCTGCTCGCCCCAACGATCCTTCAGCAACCCAGTCTCCATCCTATGGTCTCTACATCAGTTCTTTTGCACCCCAGTCTCCAACCTCTGCTCTCTATAACCGTCCTTCTCTACCACAGTCTCCAACTGCTGTTCTCCGTAAGGGTTTTTATGCACCCAAGTATCTAAACTCTGCTTCCTGTATCTGTCGTTTTGCACCACCGTCTCAAAACTCTTCCCTCTTTAACAGTCCTTCTGCAAGTCAGTCTGCAAACTCTGCTCTCTGCAACAGTCCTACTGCACCCAAGTCTCCATCCTCTGCTATCTGCAACAGTCCTTTTGCACCCCAGTCTTCAACCTCTTCTCTCCATAAGAGTCCTTCTGTACTGCATTCTCCAACATCTGCTCTCTGTAAGGGTACTTCTACACCCGAGTCTCCAACCTCTGCTTTCTGTATCAGTCCTTCTGCACCCCAGTCTCCAACCTGTGCTCTGTGTAACTGTCCCTCTGCACCTTAGTCTCCAACATTTGCTCTCTGCTACAGTCCTTCTAGACCCCAGTCTCCAACTTGTGCTCTCTCTCACAAGCTTTCTGCACATCCGTCTACAACCTCTGCTCTCTGCAATGGTCCTTCTGCACCTGAGCCTCCAACATCTACTCTCTGTTACAGTGCTTCTACACCTCAGTCTCCAACCTCTGCTCTATGTAAGATCCTTCTGCAACTCAGTCTCCACACTCTTCTCTCTGTAAAAATCCTTCTGCACCCCAGTTTCCAAACTCTGCTCTCTGTATCAGTCCTTCTGCACCCAAGCTTCCAACCTCTGCTCTCTGCAACGATCCCTCTGCACCCCAGTCTCCTACCTCTTCTAGCTGCAACTGTCCTTTGCACCCCAGTCTCCAACATCTGCTCTCTGTAACCAGTCCTGATGCACCTCGGTCTAAAATCTCTGCTCTCTGTAAGATCCTTCTGCAACCTTGCCTAAAAACTGTGCTCTCTGTAACAGTTCTTCTGCACCTCAGTCTCCAAACTCTGTTCTTTACAACACTCCTTCTGCACCCCAGTCGCCCACCCTCTACTCTCTGTAACAGTCCTTCTTTACCGCAGTCTTCAAACTCTTCTCTCTGTAACAGTCCTTCTGCTTCCAGTCTCCAAACTCTGTCTGTATAACAGTCCTTCTCCACCTCAGTCTTGAACCTCTGCTCTCTGCAAGAGTCCTTCTGCACCCCAGTCTTCAACATCGGCTCTCTAAAAGTCCTTCTGCTCTTCAGTCTTTAAAATCTGCTCTCTGCAACAGTCCTTCTGAACCCCAGTGTCCAAACTCTTTTTCTCTGCAACGATCTTTCTGCACCCCAGTCTCTAACCTCTGCTCCCTGAAATATCATTCTGACCCCAGTTTTCCAAACTCTGCTCTCTGTAATATTCCTTCTCCACGCCAGTCTCCAACCTCTGCTTTCTGCAACAGTCCTGCTGCACCCCAGTCTCCAAACCTCTGTACTCTGCAACACTCCTTATGCTCCCCAGTCTCCAAAATCTGCTCTCTGTAACAGTCCTTCTGTACCGCAGTCTCCAAACTCTGCTGTCTGTAAAGGTCCTTTTGTACGCAGTCTCCAAACTCTGCTTTTTTTGTCTGTCCATCTGAACCTCAGTCTCCAACCTCTGCTCTCTGGAAAAGTCCTTCTGCAAACCATTCTCCTACTTCTGTTCTCTGCAACAGTCCTTCTGAAAAACAGAATCCAACATCCGCTCTCTGAAAAAGTATTATTGAACCCTAGTCTCCAACCTCTGCTCTCTGCAACAGTCCTTCTGTACTGCAGTCTCCAACTTCTGCTCTCTGCAACGAACCTTGTGCACCCCAGTCTCCAACATCTGCTCTCTGCAAAAGTCCTTCTGCACATCAGTCTGAAAATTTTGCTTTCTGCAACAATCCATCTGCACCCTAGACTTCAACATCTGCTCTCTCTAACAGTCCTTATGCACCTCAGTCCCCAAACTTTGCTCTATATAAGATCCTTGTGCAACACAGTCTCCAAAATTTGCTGCCTGTAACAGTTTTTCTGCACCTCAGTCTCCAACCTCTGCTCTCCGTAACAGTCGATCTACACCTAAGTCTGAAACCTCTAATCTCTACACGATCCATCTGAACCCCAGATTCCAACCACTGCTCTCTGTAACAGACCTCCTGCACCTCAGTCTCCAAACTATGCTCCCTGTAAGATACTTCTGCCACCCAGTCTCCTAACTTGCTTTCTATAACAGTCCTTCTGCACCCCAGTCTTCAACCTCTGCTCTATTTAACAGGCCTTCAGCACCCCAGTCTCCAAACTCTGCTCTCTGTAACAGGCCTTCTGCACCCCAGTCTCCAAACTCTTCTCTCTGCAACAATCATTCTACACCTCAGTCTCTAACATCTGTTCTCTGTAAGATCTTTCTGCATCCAAGTCTCCCAACTCTGCCCTCTCTAACAGTCCTTCTGCCCCCCTTCTCCCAACTCTCCTCTCCGTAACAGGCCTTCTGCACCCCAATCTCTAAAGTCTGTTCTCTTAACAAGACTTATGCACCCCAGTCTTCAACCACTGCTCTCTGCAAAAGTCCTTCTGCGCCCCAGTCTCCAACCTGTAGTCTCTGCAACAGTGCATCTGCACCTGAGTCTTAAAACGCTGTTCTCTGCTACGATCCTTTTGCACTTCAGTCTCCAACCTTTCCTATCTAAAACGATCCTTCTGCACCCCAGTCTCCAACGTCTCCTCTCCTCAACAGTCCTTCTGCACCTCAGTCTCCAAATTCTGCTCTTGCAAACAGTCCTTTTTCACCCAAGTCTCCAGCCTCTGCTCTCTGCAACAGTCCTTCTACTCCCCAGTCTTCAACCTCTGCTCTGTGTAACAGTCCTTCTTCACCCCAGTCTCCAACCTCTGCTCTCTGTAACAATCCTTCTGCACCATATTTTAAAAACTCTGCTCTCTGTTACAGTCTTTCTATACCGCAGTCTCCAACCTCTGCTCTCTGTAACGGTCCCTCTGTACTCCAATTTTTAACCTCTGCTTTCTGTAAAAGTCCTTCTGCACCTCAGACACCAAACTCTGCTCTCTGTAACAGCCCTGCTGCAACTCAGCCTCAAAACTCTGCTCTCTATAACAGTCCTCCTGCAACCCAGTCCCCAACCTCTGCTCTCTGTATCAGGGCTTATGCACCCCAGTCTCCAAACGCTGCTCTAGGAAACAGTCCTTCTGCACCCCAGTCTTACACCTCTGCTTTCTGTATCATAATTCTTCACCCCAGTTTCCAACGTCTGCTCTTTGTTACAATCCTTCTGCATCTCAGTTTCCAACCTCTGCTCTCTGAAACAGTCCTTCTACACCCCAGTCTCCAACCTCTTCTTTATGCAACATTCCTTCTGCACTGAAGTCTCCAACCTGTGCTCTCTGTAACAGTCCTTCTGCACTGCAGTCTCCCACCTCTTCTCTCTGTAAAGATCCTACTGCAGCCCAGTATACACCTCTGCTCTCTTCAACGATTCTTCTGCACCTCAGTCTCCAACTTCTGCTCTCTTCAACGATCCTTCTGCACCCCAGACTCGACCTCTGCTCTCTGTAACTGTTTTTCTGCACCTCAGTCTCCAACCTCTGCTCTCTGCAACCGTCCTTCTGCACCCCTGTCTCCAAACTCTGCTCTCTGCAACGATCCTTATGCACCCCAGTCTCCAACATCTGCTCTCTGCAACAGTCCCTCTGCACCCCAGTCTCCAACGTCTTCTCTCCTTAACACTCCTTCTGCACCCCGGTTTCGAAACTCTGTTCTCTGTAAGGTCTTTCTGCACCCCAGTTTCCAAACTCTGCTCTCTGTAACATTATTCTCCAACACAGTCTACAACCTCTGCTTTCCTCAACGGTCCTGCTGCAACCCAGTCTACAACATCTGTTCTCTGCAACAGTCCTTTTACTTTCTAGTCACAAACCTCTGCTCTCTGTAACAGTCCTTCTGTACCGCAGTCTCCAACCTCTGCTCTCTCTAACGGTCCTTCTGAACCCTAGTCTCAAAGCTCTGCTTTCTGTATAAGTCCTTCTGAACCAAGGATTCCAACTTCTGCTTTCTGTAACACTCCGTCTGTACGTTTCCCTCCAACCTCTGAACTCTGCAACCTTACTTCTGCACCCCATTCTCTAACCTCTGCTCTCTGTAACAGTCCTTCTACACCCCATTCTCTAACCTCTGTTCTCTGCAACAGTCCTTCCATACTATAGGCTCCATCCTCTGCTCACTTCAACGGTTCTTCTGCACCCCAGTCTCAACCTCTGCTTTCTGTATCAGTAATTCTGCACCCCAGTCTTCAAACTTTGCTCTCTGTAACATTCTTTCTGCACCTCAGTCTCCAACCTCTTCTCTCTGCGACAGTTCTTCTGCACCCCAGTTTCCAAACTCTGCTCTCAGCAACAGTTCCTCTGAACCCCAGTCTCCAACATATGCACTCTGAAACAGTTCTTCTATAAACCATTCTCAAACCTCTGCTCTCTGTAAAAGTTTTCCTGTATGGCAGTCTCCGAACTCTGCTCTCTGCATCGGTCCTTCTGCACCCCAGTATCCAAACTCTGTTCTCTGTAACAGTCCTTCTGAACCCCAGTCTCAAACCTCTGCTCTCTGCAAAGATCCTTCTGCACCCCAGTCTCCAACCTATGTAATCTCCAACAGTCCTTCTGCACCTCAGTCTGAAAACTCGGTTCTCAGCAACGATCCTTCTGCACCCCAGTCTTCAAACTCTTCTCTCTGTAACAGTCTTGTTCCACCTCAGTCTCCAAACTCTGCTCTCAGTAAGATCCTTCTGCAACCCTGTCTCCAAACTCTGCTCTCTGTAACAGTCCTTCTGCACCCCAGTCTCCAACTTCTGCTCTCTGCCACAGTCTTTCTAAACCCCAGATTCCAAACTCTGCTCTCTGAAACAGTCCTTCTGCACCCCAGTATCCAAATTCTGTTCTCTGTAACAATCCTTCTGCACCTCAGTTCCCAAAATGTGACCTCTGCAATGGTCCTTCTGCACCCCAGTCTCTAGCCTCTGTTCTCTGCAATGATCCTTCTGCACCCCAGTCTCCGACATCTGCTCTCTGCAACAGTCCTTCTGTACATCAGTCTGAAAACTCTGATCTCTGCAAAAATCCTTGTGCACCACTGTCTCTAAACTCTGCTTTCTGTAACAGTCCTTCTGCAACTCAGTCTCTAACCTCTGCTCTCTGTAACAGTCCTTCTGAACCCCAGTCTCCAACCTCTGCTCTCTGTAAGATCTTTCTACACGCCAGTTTCCAAAATCTGCTCTCTGTAACATTCCTTCTCCACCCCTGTCTCCAACCTCTGCTCTCTGCAAAGGTCCTTATGCACGAAAGTCACCAACCTCTGGTCTCTGCAACAGTCCTTCTGCACCCCAGTATCAAAACTCTGCTCTGGGTATCATTTCTTCTGCACCTCATTCTCCAACCTCTTCTTTATGTAAGATCTTTCTGCAACAAAGTCTCAAAACTCTGCTCTCTGTAACAGTCCTTATGCACCCTAGTCTCAAACCTCTGCTCTGTGCAACAGTTCGTCTGCAACACAGTCTCCAACCTCTGCACTCTGAAAGATCCTCTGCACCCCAGTCTCCAAACTCTCATCTCCGTAAAAGTTCTTTTTCTCCCCAGTCTCCAACCTCTGCTCTCTGTAACAATCTTTCTGCACCTCAGTCTCCAACATCTGCTCTCTGCAATGGTCCTTCTGCACCCCATTCTCCAACCTCTGTTGTCTGCAAGAGTCCTTCAGCATGTCAGCCTCCAACCTCTGCTCCCTGCAAAAATCCTTCTGCAACCCAGTCTCCAACCATTGCTCTGGGTAACATTTCTTCTGCACCTCAGTCTCCAAATTCTGCTCTCTGTAAGATCCTTCTGCCACCCAGTCTCCTAACTTTGCTTTTTATGACAGTCCTTCTGCACCCCAGTCTTAAACCTCTGTTCTATTTAGCAGGCTTTCTGCACCCCAGTCTCCAATCACTGCTCTCTGTAACAGGCCTTCTGCACCCCAGTCTCCAAACACTTCTCTCTGCAACAATCATTCTACACCTAAGTCTCTAATATCTGCTCTCTGTAAGATACTTCTGCAACCCAGTCTCCAAACTCTGCCCTCTCTAACAGTCTTTCTGCACCCCAGTCTCCAAAGTTAGTTCTCTATAACAAGACTTCTGCACCCCAGTCTAAAACCATTGCTCTCTGCAACAGTCCTTCTGCGCCCCAGTCTCCAACCTGTGGTCTCTGCAACAGTGCTTCTACACCTCAGTCTTAAAACGCTGTTCTCTGCTATGATCCTTTAGCACTTCAATCTTCAACCTCTCCTCTCTGAAACAATCCTTCTGCACCCCAGTCTCCAACGTCTCCTCTCCTCAACAGTCCTTCTCCACCTCAGTCTCCAAATTCTGCTCTTGGCAACAGTCCTTCCTCACCCCATTCTCCAGCCTCTGCTCTCTGCAACAGTCCTTCTACACCCCAGTCTTCAACTTCTGCTCTCTGTAACGGTCGCTCTGTACCCCAGTTTCCAACCTCTGCTTTGTGTAACAGTCCGTCTGTACCTCAGTCACCAAACTCTGCTCTCTGTAACAGTCCTGCTGCAACTCAGTCTCCAACCTTTTCTCTCTGTTACAGTTCTTCTGCACCTAAGTCTAAAACCTCTGCTTTCTGCAGGATCCATCTGCACTCCAGTCTCTAATCTCTGCTCTCTGTAACATTCGTCCTTCACCACAGTCACCAACCACTGCTCTGTGTAAGATCCTTCTACAACCCAGCCTCAAAACAATGCTCTCTATAACAGTCCTTCTGCAACCCAGTCTCCAACCTCTACTCTCTGTAGCAGGCCTTATGCACCCCAGTCTCCAAACTCTGCTCTCTGAAACAGTCCTCTGCACGCCATTCTACAACCTCTGCTCTCTGTAACGGTCCTTCTGCACCCCAGTCTCACACCTCTGCTTTCTGTATCATAATTCTTCACCCCAGTTTCCAACGTCTGCTCTGTGTTACAATCCTTCTGCATCTCAGTCTCCAACCTCTGCTCTCTGAAACAGTCCGTCTGCACCCCAGTCTCCAACCTCTTCTTTCTGCAACATTCTTCTGCACCCCAGTCTCCAACCTGTGCTCTCTGTAACAGTCCTTCAGCACCACAGTCTCCCACCTTTTCTCTCTGAAACGATCCTTCTGCACCCCAGACTCCACCTCTGCTCTCTGTAACTGTTTTTCTGAACCTCAGTCTCCAACCTCTGCTCTCTGCAACCGTCCTTCTGCACCCCTGTCTCCAACCTCTGCACTCTGCAACGGTCCTTTTGCACCCCAGTCTCCAATGTCTCCTCTTCTTAACACTCCTTCTGCACCCCAGTCTCCAACCTCTTTTCTCTGTAAGGTCCTTCTGCACCCCAGTTTTCAAACTCTGCTCTTTGTATCATTCTTCTCCAACCCAGTCTACAACCTCTGCTTTCCTCAAAGGTGCTGCTGCAACACAGTCTACAACATCTGTTCTCTGCAACAGTCCTTCTACTTTTCAGTCTCAAACGTCTGCTCTCTGTAACAGTCCTTCTGTACAACAGTCTCCAACCTCTGCTCTCTCTAACGGTCCTTATGCACCCCAGTCTCAAACCACTGCTTTCTGTATAAGTCCTTCTGAACCACGGATTCCAACCTCTGCTTTCTGTAACACTCCTTCTGCACGTTTAACTCCAACCTCTGAACTCTGCAATCTTACTTCTGCACCCCATTCTCTAACCTCTGCTCTCTTTAACAGTCCTTTTGCACCCCATTCTCTAACCTCTGCTCTCTGCAACAGTCCTTCCGTACTACAAGCTCCATCTTCTGCTCTCTTTAACTGTTCTTCTGCACCCCAGTCTCAAACGCTGCTTTCTGTATCAGTAATTCTGCACCCCAGTCTCCAACCTTTGCTCTCTGTAACATTCTTTGTGCACCTCAGTCTCGAACCTCTGCTCTCTGCGACAGTTCTTCTGCACCCCAGTTTCCAAACTCTGCTCTCAGCAACAGTTCTTCTGAACCCCAGTCTCCAACATCTCTACTCTGAAACAGTTCTTCTATAAACCATTCTCCAACTCTGCTCTCTATAACAGTTTTTCTGTGTGGCAATCTCTGAACTCTGCTCTCTGCAACGGTCTTTTGCACCCTAGTCTTCATCTCTGCTTTCTGTATCAGTCCTTCTAAACCCCAGTCTCCAAACTCTGCTCTCTGTAACAGTTATTCTGCACCTCAGTCTCCAAATTCTGCTCTCTTCAACAGTCCTTCTGCTCCCAAGTCTCCAACACCTGCACCCTGAAACAGTCCTTCTTCACCCCATTCTCTCAACTCTGCTATCTGCAACAGTCCTTCTGCATTCCAGTCTCCAACCTCTTTTCTCTGTAACAATCCTTCTGCACTTCTGCATCCACCTCTGCTTTCTGCAATGGTCCTTCTGCACATCAGTCTCCAACGTCTACTCTCTGTAAGAGTCCTTCTTCACCTCAGTCTCCAACCTCTGCTCTCTGTAAGATCCTTCTGCAACCCAGTCTCCAAACTCTGCCCTCTGTAACAGTCGTTCTACATCCTTTCACCAAACTCTGCTCTCTATAACAGGCCTTCTGCACCGCAGTCTTCAACCTCTGTTCTCTGTAACAGTCCTTCTACACCCCAGTCTCAAACCTCTGCTCTCTGCAAAGATCCTTCTGCACCCCAGTCTCCAACCTCTGTAATCTCCAACAGTTTTTCTGCACCTCAGTCTGAAAACTCGGTCTCGGCAACAATCCTTTAGCACCCCAGTCTCCAAACTCTGCTCTCTGTAACAGTCTTGTTCCACCTCAGTCTCTAACCTCTGCTCTCAGTAAGATCTTTCTGCAACCTTGTCTCCAAACTCTGCTTTCTGTAACAGTCCTTCTGCACCCCATTCTCCAATCTCTGCTCTATGCCACAGTCTTTCTGAACCCCAGTTTACATCCTCTGGTCTCTGAAAGAGTCCTTCTGCACCCCAGTATCCAAATTCTGTTCTCTGTAACAATCCTTCTTCACCTCAGTTCCCAAAATGTGACCTCTGCAATGGTCCTCAAGCACCCCAGTCTCTAGCGTCTGCTCTCTGCAACTATCCTTCTGCACCACAGTCTCCAACATCTGCTCTCTGCAACAGTCATTCTGTACATCAGTCTGAAAACTCTGATCTCTGCAAGGATCCTAGTACACCACAGTCTCTAAACTCTGCTTTCTGTAACAGTCCTTCTGCAACTCAGTCTCTAACCTCTGCTCTCTGTAACAGTTTTTTTGAACCCCAGTCTCCAACCTCTGCTTTTTGTAGATCCTTCTACACCCCAGTTTCCAAACTCTGCTCTCTGTAACATTCCTTCTCCACCCGAGGCTCCAAACTCTGCTCTCTGCAACAGTCCTTCTGCACGACAGTCTCCAACCTCTGGTCTCGGCAACAGTCCATCTGCACCCCAGTACCCAAACTCATCTCTGGGTATCATTTCTTCTGCACCTCAGTCTCCAACCTCTGCTTTATGTAAGATTTTTCTGCAACAAAGTCTCCAACCTCTGATGTCCATAACAGTCCTTCTTCACCCCAGTCTCCAACCTCTGCTCTCTGTAATAATGTTTCTGCACTTCAGTCTCCAACATCTGCTCTCTGCAACGGTCCATCTGCACCCCATTCTCCAAACTCTGTTGTCTGCAAGAGTCCTTCAGCATGTCAGTCTGCAACCTCTGCTCCCTGCAAAAATCCTTCTGCACCCCAGTCTCCAAACATTGCTCTCGGTAACATTCCTTCTGCACCTCAGTCTCCAACATCTGCTCTATGTAAGATCTTTCTGCCACCAAGTCTCCAAACTCTGCTCTCTGTAACAGTCCTACTGCACCCCAGTCTCCAACCTCTGCTCTGTGCAAAAGTTCGTCTGCACCCCACTCTCTAACCTCTGCTCTCTGTAAGATCCTTCTCAACCCCAATCTCCAAACTCTGATCTCTGTTAAAGTCCTTCTTCACCCCAGTCTCAAACATCTGCTGCCTGCAACAATCCTTCTGCACCCCATTCTCCAACTTCTGCTCTCTGCAACAGTTCTGCTGCACCCCAGTCTTTAACATCTACTCTCTGTAACAGTCCTTCTGTATCTCAGTCTCCAACATCTGCTCTCTATTACAGTCCTTCTGCACCCCATACTCCAAACTCTGCTCTCGGAAACAGTCCTTCTTCACTCCAGTCTTCAACCTCTGCTCTGTGTAAGAGTCCTTCTGCATCCCAGTCTCCAACATCTGCTCTCTGCAACCGTCCTTTTTCACCCAAGTCTGTTCTCTGCAACGATCCTTCTGCTCACCAATCTCCAACCTCTGCTCTCTGCAATAATCCTACTGCAGCCCAATCGCCAACCTCTGCTCTCTGTAACAATCCTTCTGCACCCCAGTCTCCAAACTCTGCTCTACTTAATATTCTTCTGCAACCCAGTCTCCAAACTCTGCTCTCTGTAACAGCCATTCTGTACCCAGTCTCCAACCTCTGCTCTCTGTAACAGGCCTTCGGCACCCCTGTCTCCAACCTCTGCTATCTGCAACAGTCCTTCTGCACCTCTGTCTCCAAATTCTACTATCTGCAAAAGTCCTTCTGCACCCAAATCTCCAACACCTACTCCCTGCAATAGTCCATCTTGACCCCAGTTTCCAAACTCTGCTATCTGCAACAGTTCTTCTGCACCCCAGTCTCCAAAATCTGCTCTCTGTAACAGTCCTTCTGCACCTCAGTCTCCAAATTCTGCTCTCTGCAACAGTCCTTCTGCACCCAAGTTTCCAACCTCTGCTCTCTGCAACCTCTGCTAACTGCAAGAGTCCTTCTGCACTCCAGTCTCCAAACTCTGCTCTCTGTAACAATCTTTCTGTGCCTTCTACACCCCAGTCTTCAACCTCTGCTCTATGTAACAGTCCTTCTGCACCCCAGTGTCCAACTTCTGCTCTCTGCAATGATCCATCTGCATCCCAGTCTCCAACATCTGCTCTCTGCAACAGTCCTTCTGCACCCAACTCTCCACCATCTGCTCTCTTCAACAGTCCTTCTGCGCCTCAGTCTGGAAACTTTGCTGTCTGCAATGATCCTTCTGCATCCCAGACTCCAACCAATGCGCTCTGTAACAGTCCTTCTTCACCTTAGTCTCCAAACTCTGCTCTATGCAAGATCTTTCTGCAACCCAATCTCCAAAGTCTGCTCTCTGTAACATCCCTTCTGCACCCTAGTCTCCAATGTCTGTTCTCTATAACAATCCTTCTGCACCCCTATCTCCAAACTCTTCTCTCTGAGACAGTCCTTCTGAATCTCAGTCTCCTACATCTTCTCTCTGCAACAGTCCTTCAGCACCCCAGTCTCCAAATTCTTGTCCCTGCAACAATCCTTCTACACCCTAGTCTCCAACCTCTGCTAACTGCAAGAGTCCTTCTGCACTCCAGTCTCTAAACTCTGCTCTCTGTAACAATCTTTCTGTGCCTCAGTCTCAAACCTCTATTCTCTGTAAAAGTCCTTCTGCACCTCAGTCTCCAACATCTGCTCTCTTTAAGATCCTTCTGCAACCCAGTGTCCAAACTCTGCCCTCTGTAACAGTCCTTCTGTGCCCCTTCTCCCAACTCTCCTCTGCGTAACAGGCCTTCTGTACCCCAATCTTCAACCTCTGCTCTCTGTAACAGTCCTTCTGTACTGCATTCTCCAACCTCTGCTCTCTGTATCTGTCCTTCTGCAACCGAGTCTCCAAACTCTGCATTATGTATGAATCATTCTAAACCCATGTCTCCAAACTCTGCTATCTGTAAGAGTCCCTCTGCTCCTCAGACTTTAACCTCTGTTCTCTGCAACAGTCCTTCTGCTCCCCAATCTTCATCCTCTTGTCTCTGCAACAGTCCTTCTGCACTTCAATGTCCTAACTCTCCTCTCTGTAAGATCCTTCTGAAACCCAGTCTCCAACCTCTGCTTTCTGTAATGGAACTTCTGAACCCCAGTCTCCAAACTCTGATCTCTACAACAGTTATTCTGCACCCCAGTCTTTAAACTCTGCTCTCTGTAACAGTCTTTCTGTACCTCAGTCTCCAATCACTGCTCTATGCAACAGTCCTTCTACACCCAAGTCTCCATAATCTGCTCACCACAACGATCCTTCTGAACCTAAGTCTCCAACCTCTGTTCTCTACATCAGTTCTTCTGCACCCCAGTCTCCAACCTCTGCTCTCAGTAACAGTCTTCTGTACCGCAGTCTCAAACCTCTGTTCTCCGTAAGGGTCCTTATGCACCCCAGTATCTAACCTCTGCTATATGTATCAGTCGTTTTGCACCACAGTCTCCAAACTCTGCCCTCTGTAACAGTCCTTCTGCAACTCAGTCTGCAAACTCTGCTCTATGCAACAGACATTCTGCACCACAGTCTCCATCCTCTGCTCTCTGCAACAGTCCATTTGCAACCCAGTCTCCAACATTTGCTCTCTGCAACAGTCCTTCTCAACCCCAGTCTCCAACCGCTGCTCTCTGTAACAGTCCTTCTGTACTGCATTCTCCAACCTCTGCTCTCTGTAAGGGTACTTCTGCATCCGAGTCTCCAACCTCTGCTTTCTGTATTAGTCCTTCTGCACCCCAGTCTCTAACCTCTGCTCTCGGTAATAATCCTTCTGCACCACAGTATCCAACCTCTACCCTTTGCAATGGTCTTTCTGCACCTGAGTCTCCAAACTCTACTCTCTGTAACAGTGCTTTTGCATCTCAGTCTCCAACCTCTGTTCTCTGTAAGATCCTTTTGCAACCCAGTCTCCAAACTCTGATCTCTGTAACAGTCCTTCTGCATCTAAGTCTCCAAACTCTGCTCTCTGTAAAAAGCCTTCTACACTCCAGTCTCCAACCTCTGCTCTCTGCAACGATCCTTCTGAACCCCAGTCTCCATCCTCTGCTCGCTGCAACAGTCCATGTGCACCCCAATCTCCAACATATACTCTCTGCAACAGTTTTTCTCTACCTTAGTCTGAAAACTCTGCTCTCTGCGATAATCCTTCTGCACCCGAGTCTCAAACCTCTACTCTCTGTAACAGTCCTTCTGTACCTCATTCACCAACTTCTGCTCTGTATCAGTTCTGCAGCCCTGTCTCCCACATCTGCTCTCTCTACCTGTCCTTAATCACCTCAGTCTTCAACCTCTGCTCTGTGTAACAGTCCTTCTGCATCTCAGTCTGGAAACTCTGCTGTCTGCAATGATCCTTCTGCACCCCAGTCTCCTAATTCTGTTATCTGCAACGATCATTCTGAAACTCAGTCTCCAATCTCTACTCTCTGTAACAGTCCTTCTGCATCTCAGTCTCCAACATCTGCTCTCTGTAAAATCCTTCTGCATCCAAGTCTCTAAACTCTGCCATCTGTAACAGTCCTTCTTGAGCCCTTCTCAAAACTCTGCTCTTCATAACAGGCTTTCTGCACCCAAGTCTCCAACCTCTGCTCTCTTTAAGAGTTTTGCTGCACCTCGGTCTTCAAACTATGCTCTCTGTAAGATTCTTCTGGAACCTTGTCTAAAAACTCTGCTCTCTGTAACAGTACTTCTGCACCTCAGTCTCCAACCTCTGTTTTTTGCAACACTCCTTCTGCACTCCAGTTGCCAACCTCTGCTCTCTGTAACAGTCGTTCTGTACTGCATTCTCCAAACTCTGCTCTCTGTAATTGTCCTTCTGCACCCCAGTCTCCAACCTCTGCTTTCTGTATCAGTCATTCTGCTCCAGTCTACAAAATCTGCTTTCTGTAACAGTCCTTCAGAACCTCATATCCAAACTCTGCTATCTGCAACAGTCCTTATGCACCCCAGTCTCTAACCTCTGCTGTCTGCAACATTCCTTCTGTAATCCAGTCTGCAACCTGTGCTCTGTGTAACAGTCCTTCTGCAGTAAAGTCTCCACCTCTGCTCTCTGAAATGATCTTTCTGTACCTCAGTCTTAAAACCTCTGCTCTCTGCAACAATTCTTCTGTACCCCAGTATCCAACATCTTTTTCTAAAACAGTCCCTTCTCCACCCCAGTCTCCAACATCTGCTCCCTGCAAAAGTCCTTCTTCACGCGAGTGTCCAACTCTGTTTTAGGAACGATCCTTCTGCACCTCATTCTCTAACCTCTGATCTCTGAAAGATCTTTCTGCACCCCAGTTTCCAAAATCTGCTCTTTGTAATATTCCTTCTCCATGCCATTCTCCAACCTCTGCTTTCTGCAACGGTCCTGCTGCACCCCAGTCTCAAACCTCTGTATTCCGCAACAGTCCTTCTGCTACCCAGTCTCCAAACTCTGCTCTTTGTAATAGTCCTTCTGTACCACAGTCTCCAAACTCTGCTCTCTGTAAAGGTCCTTTTGCACACCAGTCTCCAACCTCTGCTTTCTTTATCCGTCCTTCTGCACCTCAGTCTCCAACCTCTGCTCTCTGCAAAAGTCCCTTCTGCACCCCATTCTCAAACTTCTGCTCTCTGCAACAGTCCTTCTGAACAACAGTATCCAAAATATGCTCTCTGAAAAAGTCCTTGTGTACCCTAGTCTCCAACCTCTGCTCTCTGCAAAAGTCCTTCTGTACTGCAGTCTCCAACATCTGCTCTCTGCAACAGTTCTTCTGCACCTCAGTCTCAAACCTCTGCTCTCTGTAAGATCATTTTAAACCCAGTGTCTAAACTCTGTGCTCTGTAACAGTCCTTTTGCACCCCAGTCTCAAAACTCTGCTCTCTGTAACAGGCCTTCTGCAACCTAGTCTCCAAACTCTGCTCTCTGTAGCAGTCCTTCTGCACCCTATTCTCCAACTTCTGCTCTCTGTATCAATCCTTCTGCACCCCAGTCTCAAACATCTGCTCTCTGCAACAGTCCTTCTTAAACTCAGTCTAAAAATTTTGCTCTCTGCAACAATCCTTCTGCACCCCAGACTCCAACATCTGCTCTCTTTAAGATCCTTCTGCAACCCAGTCTCCCAACTCTGCCCTCTCTAACAGTCCTACTGCACCCCTTTGCCAAACTCTCCTCTCCGTAACATGCCTTCTGCACCCCAGTCTCCAACCTCTGCTCTCTGTAACATTCCTGCTACACATAGGTCTACAATCTCTGCTCTCTCAAAAATTTTTCTGCAACCTTGTCAAAAAACTCTGCTCTCTGTAATAGTTATTCTGCACCCCAGATTCCAACCTCTGCTGTCTGTAACAGGCCTTGTGCACCCCAATCTCCAACCTCTACTCTCTGTAACAGTCTTTTTGCACCTCAGTATCCAAACACTGCTCTCCTCAACTTCCGTCTGCACCCCTGTCTCCAACCTCTCTGTAAAATCCTTCTGCATCCAAGTTTTCAAACTCTTGTCTCTGTAACATTTCTTTTCCACCACAGTCTAAAACCTCTGGATTCTGCACCGGTCTTGCGGCACCCCAGTCTCAAAACTCTGTTCTCTGCAACAGTTCTTCTGGTCCCCAGTCTTTAAATGTGCTCTTTGTAACAGTCCTCCTTTTCCGCAGTTTTCAACCTCTGCTCTCTGTAACAGTCCTTATGCACCCCAGTCTCAAACCTCTGCTTTCTGTATCAGTCCTTCTGCACCACTGTTTCCAACCTCTGCTCTCTGCAACCTTACTTCTGCACCCCATTCTCTAACCTCTGCTCTCTACTACAGTTCTTCTGAACAACAGTCTACAACATCTGCTCTCTGCAACAGTCCTTCTGTACCCTAGTCTCCAAAATCTGCTTTCTGTAACGGTTCTACTGCACCAGAGTCTCCAGACTCTGCTCTCTGTAACAGTCCTTCTGCATCTCAGTCTCCAAATTCTGCTCTCTGCAACAGTCCTTCTGCACCTCAGTCTCCAACCTCTGCTCTGCGTAACAGTCCTTCTGCACCTCAGTCTCTAAAAATCTGCTCTCTTCCACAGTCTTTCTACACCCCAGTCTTCAACATCTGCTCTCTGGAACAGTCCTTCTGCACCCTAGTCTCAAACCTCTTCTCTCTGCAACGATCCTCCTGGACCCCAGTCTCCAACATCTGCTCTCTGCAACAGTCCTTCTGCAACACAGTCTCCAACCTCTTCTCTTTGTAAGATCCTCCTGTACTCCAGTTTCCAAACTCTGTTCTCTGTAACATTCCTTCTCCACCCGAGTCTCCAACCTTTATCCTCTGCAACAGTCCTTCTAATCACCAGTCTCCAAGATCTGCTCTCTGTAACAGTCCTTCTGTACCACAGTCTCCAAACGTTGCTTTCTGTAACAGTCTGTCTGTCCCATTGTCTTCAACCTCTGTTCTCTGTATCTATCCTTCTGCACCTCAGTCTCCAACCTGTGCTCTATGTAAGAGTCCTTCTGCATCCCAGTCTCCAACCTCTGCTCTCGGTAACAATCCTAAACCACAGTCTCCAACCTCTGCTCTCTGTAAAGGTTCTTCTGCAACCCAATTTCCAAACTCTGCTTCCTTTAACAGTCCTTCTGCACCTGAGTCTCCAAACTCTGCTCTCTGTAACAGTCCTTCTACACCTCAGTCTCCAACCTCTGCTCTCTGTAATGTCCATCTGCACCTCAGTCGACAACTTCTGCTCTCTGTAAGATCCTTCAGCAACCCAGTCTCCAAACTCTGCTCTTTATAACAGTCTTTCTGCACCCGAATTTCCAACATTTTCTCTCTGTAAAAGGCCTTCTGCACGCCAGTCTCCAAACTCTGCTCTCTGTAGCAGACCTTCTGCACCCCAGTCTCCAACCTCTGTTCTCAGCAATGATCCTACTGCACCCCAGTCTCCAACGTCTCATCTTTGCAACAGTCCTTCTGCACCTCAGTCTCAAACTTCTACTCTCTGTAAGATCCTTCTGCACCCCTGTCTCCAAGCCTCCTCCTTGCAACGATCCATCTGCACCACAGTCACCAACCTCTGCTCTATGTAACAGGACTTCTGCACCTCAGTATCCAACCTCTGCTCTATGTAACAGTCTTTCTGCACCCCAGTCTCCAAACACTGCTCTCTGCAAAAGTCCTTCTGTACTGCAGTCTCCAACCTCTGCTCTCTGTAACGGTCTTTCTGCACCCATGAATCCAAACTCTGCTTTCTTTATCAGTCCTTCTGCACTCCAGTATCCAAATTCTGCTCTTTCTAAGAGTGTTTCTGCACTTCAGTCTCCAATCTCTGCTCTCTGCAACAGTCTTTCTGCACCCCAGTTTCATACATCTGCTCTCTGCAAAAGTCCTTCCGCACCCCAGTCTCCAAACTCTCCTCTCTGCACCGATCCTTCTGGACCCCAGTCTCCAAACTCTGCTCTTTGTAACAATCCTTCTGCACCACAGTCTCCAAACTCTGCTCTCTGTAAGATCCTTCTGCACTCCAGTTTCCAAAATCTGCTCTCTGTAACATTCCTTCTCCACACTATTCTTTAACCTCTGCCTTCTGCACGTGTCCTGCAGCACCCCAGTCTCCAACCTCTGTCCTCTGCAACAGTCATTGTGCTCCCCAGTATCCAACCTCTGCTCCCCCTAACGGTCTTTCAGCACCCCAGTCTCCAAACTCTTCTTTCTGTATCAGTCCTTTTGAACCTCAGTCTCAAACCTCTGCTCTCTGTATCTATCCTTCTGCACTTCAGTCTCCAACCTTTGCTCTCTGTAACATTCCTTCTGCAGCCCAGTCTCCAAACTCTGCTCTCTGTAACAGTTTTTCTATACCGCAGTCTCCAACCTCTGGTCTCTGTAACGATCCATCTGCACCCCAATTTCCAACCTCGGCTTTCTGTAACAGTTCTTCTGCACCTCAGTCTCCAAACTCTGCTCTTTGTAAGAGTGCATCTACACCTCAGTCTTCAACCTCTGTTCTCTGTAACAGTCCTACTGAACCTCAGTCTGACACCTCTGCTCTCTTCACGATCTTTCTGCACCCCAGTCTACAAACACTGCTCTCTGTAACAGTCCACCTGCACCTCAATCTTCAACCTCTGCTCTCTGTAAGAACCTTCAGCAACCCAGTCTCCAAACTCTGCTCTCTATAACTGTCCTTCTGCACCCCAGTCTCCCACCTCTCCTCTCTGTAACAGGCCTTCTGCACGCCAGTCTCCAAACTCTTCTCTCTGTAGCAGGCCTTCTGCACCCCAGTCTCCAAAATCTGCTCTCTGCAATGATACTTCTGCACCCCAGTCTCCAACCTCGGCTCTCTGCAATGATTCTTCTCCACCCCAGTCTCCAACATCTGGTCCAGTCCTATTTAACCCCAGTCTCCAAACTCTGCTCTCTGTAAGATCCATCTGAACTCTAGTCTCCAAACTCTACTGTCTGTAACAGTCCTTCTGCACTCCAGTCTCCAAACTCTGCTCTCTCTAACAGTCCTTCTGCACCTCAGTCTTCAAGCTTTGCTCCGTGTAACAGTCCTTCTGCACCCCAGTTTCTAAAATCTGCCCTCTTGAACGATCCTTCTGGAACACAGTCTCCAATGTCTACTCTTTGCAACAGTCCTTCTGCACCACAGTCTCCAATCTCTGCTCTCTGTAAGATCTTTCGGCACTCCAGTTTCCCAACTCTGCTCTCTGTAACATTCCTTCTCCACCCCAGTCTCCAATCTCTATCCTCTTCAACAGTTTTTTTTGCTCCCCAGACTCCAAGATCTGCTCTCTGTAACAGTTCTTCTGTACCGCAGTCTCCAACCTCTGCTCTTTGTAACGATCCTTCTACACCCCAGTCTCCATCTCTGCTTTCTGTATCAGTCTGTCTGAACCCCAGTCTCCAACCTCTGTTCTTTGTATCTATCCTTCTGCCCCTCAGTCTCCAACCTGTGCTCTATGTAAGAGTCTTTCTGCAGCCCAGTCTCCAACCTCTGCTCTCGGTAACAAACCTATACCGCAGTCTCCAACCTCTGCTCACTGTAATGTTCCTTCTGTAGAACAATTTCGAAACTCTGCTATCTGTAACAGTTCTTCTGCACCTGAGTCTCCAAATTTTCCTCTCTGTAACAATCCTTCTACACCTCAGTATCCAACCTCTGCTCTCTGCAACAGTCCTTCTGCACACCAGTCTCCAACCACTGCTCTCTGTAACAGTCCACCTGCACCTCAGTCTCCAACCTCTGCTCTCTGTAAGATCTTTCAGGAACTCAGTCTCCAAACTCTGCTCTCTATACAAGTTCTTCTGCACTCCAGTCTAAAAACTCTCCTCTCTGTAACAGGCCTTCTGCAAGCCAGTCTCAAGACTCTGCTTTCTGTAGCAGGCCTTCTGCACGCCAGTCTCCAACATCTTCTCTCTGCAACGATCCTTCTGCACCCCAGTCTCCAAACTCTGCTCTCTGCAATGATCCTACTGAACCCCAGTCTCCAACCTCTGATCACTGCAACAGTCCTTCTGTAACTCAGTCTCCAAATTCTGCTCTCTGTATGATCCTTCTGTACCCCTGTCTCCAAGCTCTGCTTATTTCAACGATCATTCTGCACCTCAGTGTCCAACCTCTGCTCTATGTAACAGGATTTTGCACCTCAGTCTCCAACATCTGCTCTCTGCAACAGTCCTTCTACACCCCAGTCTCCAACTTCTGCTCTCTCTAAGAGTCCTTCTGCAACTCAGTCTCCAAACTCTGCTCTCTGCAACACTCTTTCTGCAGCCCAGTCTCCATCCTCTGCTCTCTGCAACAGTCCTTCTGCACCCCAGTATCCAACCTCTGCTCCCTACAACAGTCTTTCTGCACACCAGTCTCCAAACTCTGCTCTCTGCAACAGTCCTTCTGCACCCCAGTCTCCAACCTCTTCTCTCTGCAACAGTCCTTCTGCAGCCTAGTCTGCAAACTCTGCTCTCTGTAACAATCCTTTTGCCCGCAGTCTCCAACCTCTGCTCTATGTAACAAGACTTCTGCACGTCAGTCACTAACCTCTGCTCTCTGTAAGATCTTTCTGTACTAAAGTATCCAAACTCTGCCCTCTGTAATATTCCTTCTCCACCCCATTCTTTAACATCTGCTTTTTGCAAATGTCCTGAAAAACCCAAGTCTCCAAACTCTGTCCTCTACAACAGTCCTTCTGATCCCCAGTCTCCAACATCTGTTCTCTGTAACATTCCTTCTGTACCGCAGTCTCCAACCTCTGCTCTCCATAACAGTCCTTCTTAACCCCAGTCTCCAAACTCTGCTTTCTGTATCAGTCCTTCTGTACCCCAGTCTCAAACTTCGGCTCTCTGTATCCATCCTTCTGCACCTCAGTCTCCAACCTCTGCTCTCTGTTACAGTTTTTCTATACTGCAGTCTCCAAACTCTGGTCTTTGTTATGGTCTTTCTGCACCCAATTTCCAACCACTTCTTTCGGTAACAGTCCTTCTACACCTCAGTCTCCAACCTCTGCTCTCTGTAACAGTCCTTCTGCACCTAAGTCTGAAACCTCTGCTGTCTAGACGATCCTTCTGCACCCCAGTCTCCAAACACTGCTCTCTGTAACAGTCCACCTGCACCTAGTCTCCAAACACTGTCCTCTGTAAGATTCTTCAGCAACCCAGTCTCCAAATTCTGCTCTCTCTAACAGTCCTTCTGCACTCAGGTCTCCAACCTCTCCTCTTTGTAACAGGCCTTCTGCACGACAGTCTCCAAGCTCTTCTCTCTGTAGCAGACCTTCTGCACCCCAGTCTTCAAAATCTGCACTGTGCAATGATCCTTCTGCACCCCAGTCTACTAACTCTGATCTCCGCAACAGTCCTTCTGCACATCAGTCTCCAAATTCCTCTCTCTGTAAGATCCATCTTCACCCCTGTATCCAACCTCTGCTCTCTGCAACAGTCCTTCTGCATCCAAGGCTCCAACCACTTCTCTCTGTAACAGGACTTGCGTACCTCAGTTTCAAACATCTGCTCTCTGCAACCTTCCTTCTGCAATCCAGTCTCCAACCACTCGTGTCTAAAACAGTCTTTCTGCAGCCCAGTCTCCAAGCTCTGCTCTCTCCAACAGTCCTTCTGCACTCCAGTCCCCATCCTCTGCTCTCTGCAACAGTTTTTCTGCACCCCAGTCTCCAAACTCTACTCTCTGTAACAGTCATTCTGCACTTCACTCACTAACCTCTGCTCTCTGTAGTATCTTTCTATAACCCAGTCTCCAAAATCTGCTCTCTGTAACAGGCCTTCTGCACACCAGTCTCCAACCACTGCTCTCTACAACCATCCCTCTTAACACCAGTATCCAACCTCTGCTTTCTGCAACAGTCCTTCTGCACCCCAGTCTCCAACAACTGCTCTCTGCAACAGTCCTTCTACACCTCAGTCTGAAAACTCTGCTGTATTCAACGAACTTTCTGCACCCCAGTATTTTACCTCTGCTGCCTGTATCAGTCCTTCTGCACCTCATTCTCCCAACTCTGCTCTCTTTAAAATACTTCTGCAACCCAGTCTTTAAACTCTGCACTATGCTACCGTCCTTTTGCAAAACAGTCTCCAACCTCTGCTCTCTGTAACAAGACTTCTGCAACCCAGTCTCAAAAATCTGCTCTCTGTAACTGGCATTCTGCACCCGAGTCTCCAAAATCTTCTCTCTGCAAAGATTCTTCTCCATAAAAGTCTCCAACCTCTGCTCTCTGCAACAGTCCTTTTGCACCACAGTCTCCAAATTCTGGCTCTGTAAGATCCATCTGAACCCCAGTCTCCTAACTCTGATCTCTTTAACAGTTCTTCTGCACCCCAGTATCCAACCTCTACTCTCTGTAACAGTTCTTCTGAACCTAAGACTCCAACTTCTGCTCTCTTAAACAGTCCTTCTGCACCACATTCTCCAAACTCTGCTCTCTGCAACAGTTCTTCTTCACCCCCGTCTCCAACATCTGCTCTCTGCAACAGTATTTCTACACTCCAGTTTCCAAACTCTGCTTCCTGCAATGATCCTTCTTGACTCCAGTCTCTAACGTCTGCTCTCTGCAGAGTCCTTCTGCACAAGAGTCTCCAACCTTTGATCTCTGTAAAAATCCTTCTGCACCTCAGTCTCCAAACTCTGTTCTCTGAAAGGGTCTTTCTGCAAATCAGTCTCCAACTTCTACTCTCTGTAACAGTCCTTCTCCACCTCAGTCTGCAACCTCTGCTCTCTCTAAGATTCTTCTGCAACCCAGTCTCCAAACTCTGCTCTCTGTGACAGTGCTTCTGCACACCAGTCTCCAACCTCTGCTCTCTGAAATGATCCTTCTTCACCAAAGTCTCCAACCTATGCTGTCTGCAACAGTCCTTCTGCACCACAGTCTCCAACATCTACTCTCTGTAACAGTCTTTCTGTCCCTCAGTCTTAAAACTCTGCTCTCTGCAAAGAACTATCTGCACCCCAGTCTCCTACTTCTGCTCTCTGTAACAGTCCTTTGCATCCCATTCTCCTAACTCTGCTCTCGGTAAGATCCTTCTACAACCCAGTCTTTAAACTCTTCACCCTGTAACAGTCCTTCTGCACAACAGTCTCCAATCTCTGCTCTCTGTAACAGTACTTCTGCAAGCCAGTCTCCAATGTCTGCTCTCTGAAACAGGACTTCTGCACCCCATTCTCCAACCTCTTCTCTTTGAAACGATTCTTCTCTCCCCCAGTATCCAACCTCTGCTCTCTGCAACAGTCCTTTCACACCCCAGTCTCCAAACTCTGCTCTCTGTAAGATCCATCTGAACCCCAGTCTCTAACCTCTGTTTTCTGTAACAGTCCTTCTGCAGCCCAGTCTCCAACCTCTGTTCTCTGCAACATTCCTTCTGCAGCAAAGTCTCCAACATCTGCTCTCTGCAACAGTCCTTCTGCAGCCTAGTCTCCTAACTCTTCTCTCTGCAACAGTCATTCTGCAGACCAATCTCCAACGTCTGCTCTCTGCAACAGTCCTTCTGCACATCAGTCTCCTACCTATGCTTCTGTAACAGTCCTTCTGCACTCCAGTCTCCATCCTCTGCTCTCCTCAACAGTTCTTCTGCACCCCAGTCTCCTACCTCTGCTCTCTGCAACCGTACTTCTGCACCCCAGTATTCAAACTCTGCTCTCTGCAACAATCCTTCTGGACCCCAGTCTCCAAACTCTGCTCTCTGGAAGAGTCCTTCTGCACCACACTCTCCAACCTCTGCTCTCTGTATGGTCCATCTGAACCCCAGTCTCCAATCTCTGTTTTCTGTAACAGTCCTTCTGCAGCCCAGTCTCCAACCTCTGTTCTCTGTAACATTCCTTCTGCAGCCCAATCTCCAACGTCTGCTCTCTGCAACAGTCCTTCTGCACCTCAGTCTCCTACCTCTGCTCTCTGTAACAGTCCTTCTGCACTCCAGTCTCCAACCTCTGCTCTCCTAAACAGTCCTTCTGCACCCCAGTCTCCTACCTCTGCTCTATGCAACCGTACTTCTGCACCCCAGTCTTCAAACTCTGCTCTCTGCAACAATCCTTCAGGACCCCAGTCTCCAAACTCTGCTCTCTGAAAGAGTCCTTCTGCACCACACTCTCCAAACTCTGCTCTCTGTAAGATCCTTCTGCATTCCAGTTTCCAAACTCTGCTCTCTGTAACATTCCTTCTCCAAACCAGACTTTAACCTCTGCTTTCTGCAAGTGTCCTGCAGCACCCCAGTTTCCAACCTCTGTCCTCTGCTACAGTCCTTCGGCTCTCAGGTCTCCAACATCTGCTCTCTGTAACAGTCGTTCGGCAACCCAGTCTCCAAACTTTACTTTCTGTATCAGTCCTTCTGAACACCAGTCTCAAAACTCTGCTCTCTGTGTCTATCCTTCTACACCCCAGTCTCCAACCTGTGCTCTCTGTAACAGTTTTTCTATACCGCAGTCACCAAAGTCTGGTCTTTGTAACGGTCCTTCTACACCCCAATTTCTAACCTCTGCTTTCTGTAACAGTCCTTCTGCACCTCAGTCTGCAAACTCTGCTCTCTATAACAGTACTTCTACACCTCAGTCTTCAACCTCTGCTCTCTGTAACAGTCCTTCTGCACCTCAGTCTGCAAACTCTGCTCTCTATAACAGTACTTCTACACCTCAGTCTTCAACCTCTGCTCTCTGTAACAGTCCTTCTGCACCTCAATCTGACACCTCTCCTCTCTGCATGGTCTTTCTGCACCTCCGACTCCAACCACTGCTCTCTGTAACAGTCCACCTGCACCTCAGTCTCCAACCTCTGCTCTCTGTAAGATCCTTAAGCAACCCAGTCTCCAAACTCTGCTCTCTATAACTGTCTTTCTATACCCCAGTATCCAACCTCTCCTCTCTGTAACAGTCCATCTGCACCTAAGTCTTCAAATTCTGCTGTCGGGAAGATGCTTCTGCACCCCTGTATCCATCCTCTGCTCTCTGTGACAGTCCTTCTGCACCCGAGTCTCCAACCTTTGCGCTCTATAACAGGACTTCCACACATCAGTCTCAAACCAATGCTCTCTGCATCAGTCCTTTTCCACCCCAGTCTCAAACCTCTGCTCTCTACAACAATCCTTATGCACACTAGTTACCAAAATGTGTTCTCTGCAACAGCCCTTCTGCACCTCAGACTTAAAACTCTGCTCTTTGCAAAGACCCTTCTGCACCCCTGTCTCCTACCTCAGCTCTCTGTAACAGTCATTCAGCACCTCAGTCTCCCAACTCTGCTCTCTGTAAGATCCTTCTGCAACCCCGTCTTTAAACTCTGCACTTTGTACCTGTTCTTCTGCACAACAGTCTCCAACTTCTGCTCTCTGTAACAGGACTTCTGCACCCCAGTCTCCAACCTCTTCTCTCTGCAACGAATCTTCTTCACCCCAGTCTCCAACAACTGCTCTCAGCAACAGTCCTTTTTAACCCCAGTCTTCAAACCCTGCTCTCTGTAAGATCCAACCTATGCTCTCCAACCTATGCTCTCTGTAACAGTAGTTCTACACCCAAGTCTTCAAACTCTGCTCTCTGTAACAGTCCTTCTGCACCCCATTCTCTAAAATCTGCTCTCTGCAACATTCCTTCTGCACGCCAGTCTTTAAACTCCGCTCTCTGCAATGATCCTTCTGGACCCCAGTCTCCAACGTCTGCTCTCTGCAACAGTCGTTCTGCACCTCAGTCTGCAACCTCTGCTCTCTGTTACAGTTTTTCTATACCGCAGTCTCCAAACTCTGGTCTCTGTTAAGGTCCTTCTGCACCCTAATTTCCAACCACTTTTTTCTGTAACAGTCCTTTTATACCTCAGTCTCCAAACTCTACACTCTGTAACAGTCCTTCTACATCTCAGTCTCTAACCTCTGCTCTCTGTAACAGTCCTTCTGCACCTCAGTCTGACACCTCTGCTCTCTGCATGATCCTTCTGCACCCCATTCTACAAACACTGCTCTCTGTAACAGTCCACCTGCTCCTAGTCTCCAAACTCTGCTCTATGTAAGATTCTTCAGCATCTCAGTATCCAAACTCTGCTCTCTATAACAGTCCTTCTGCACCCGAGTTTCCAACATCTCCTTTCTGTAATAGGCTTTCTGCACGCCAGTCTCCAAACTCTGCTCTCTGTAGCAGACCTTCTGCACCCCAGTCTTTATAATCTGCACTGTGCAACGATCCTTCTGCACCCCAGTCTCCAACCTCTGCTCTCGGCAATGATCCTACTACACCCCAGTCTACTACCTCTGATCTCCACAACAGTCCTTCTGCACCTCAGTCTCCAAATTCGTCTCTCTGTAAGATCCATCTTCACCCCAGTATCCAACCTCTGCTCTCTGCAACAGTCCTTCTGCATCCAAGGCTCCAACCTCTTCTCTCTGTAACAGGACTTTCGTACCTCAGTCTCCAACCTCTGCTCTCTGCAACAGTCCTTCTGCACCCCAGACTCCAACCACTGCTCTCTAAAACAGTCCTTCTGCAGCACAGTCTCCATCCTCTACTCTCTGTAACAGTCGTTCTTCACTTCACTCGCCAACCTCTGCTCTCTGTAGTATCCTTCTAAAACCCAGTCTCCAAAATCTGCTCTCTGTAACAGTTCTTCTGAACACCAGTCTCCAACCTCTGCTCTCTGCAACCATCCCTCTTAACCCCAGTCTCAAACCTCTGCTCTCTGCAACAGTCCTTCTGCACCCCAGTCTTCAACAACTTCTCTCTGCAAAAGTCCTTCTGCACCTCAGTCTGAAAACTCTGCTGTCTTCAACGAACTTTCTGCACCCCAGTCTACTACCTCTGCTGCCTGTAACAGTCCTTCTGAACCTCATTCTCCCAACTCTGCTCTCTGTAAAATACTTCTGCAACTCAGTCTCCAACTTCTGCACTCTGTAAGATCCTTCTGCACCCCAGTCTCCAACCTCTGTTCTATGTAACAGGACTTCTGCACCTCACTCTCCAACCTCTGCTCTCTGAAACAGTCCTTCTGCACCCAAGTCTCTAAATTCTGCTCTCTGCAACAGTCCTTCTGTACTGCATTCTCCAAACTCTACTCTGTGTAACGTTCTTTCTTCACCCGATACTAGAGACTCTGCTTTCTGTAACAGGCCTTCTGCACCCCAGTCTCGAAAAACTGCTCTCTGAAACAATCCTTCTGCACTTCAGTCTTCAACCTCTGCTCTCTGCAACAATCCTTCTGTACCCCAGTCTCCAAACTCTGCTCACTGTAACAATCTTTCTGCACCTCGGTCTGCAAACTCTGTTCTCTGCAACGGTTTTTCTGCACCTCAGTCTCCAACCTATACACTCTGTAACATTACTTCTTCACTTCAGTCTCCAACCTCTGCTCTCTGTGGGATCCTTCGCCAACCCAGTCTCCCAACTCTGCTCCCTGTAACATTCCTTCTGCACACCAGTCTTCAATCTCTTCTTTCTGCATAAATCATTCTTAACCCCAGTCTCCAACCTCTGCTCTCTCCAACAGTCGTTCTACACCCCAGTCTCCAACATCTTGTCTCTGCAACAGTCCTTTTGCACCACAGTCTGAAAACTCTGTTGTCTGAAACGAACCTTCTGCACCCCAGTCTCCTACCTCTTCTGTCTGTTAAAATCTTTCTGCACCTCAGTCTCCGACCTCTGCTCTCTATCAGATCCATCTGAACCCCAGTCTCCAACATCTGCTCTCTGTAACAGTCCTTCTGCACCTCAGTATCCATCCTTTACTCTCTGCAACAGCCTTCTGCATCCCAGTCTGCAAACTCTGCTCTCTGCAACGATCCTTCTGGACCCCAATCTCCAACTTCTGCTCTCTTCAACAGTCCTTCTGCACCACAGTCTCCAACCTATGCTCTCTGTAAGATCTTTCTGCACTCCAGTTTCCAAACTCTGCTCTTTCTAACATTCCTTCTCCACCCTTGTCGCCAACCTAGGCTTTCTTCAAGGGTCCTGCGGCACCCCAGTCTCCAAACTCTGTCCTCTGCAAAAGTCCTTCTGCTCCCCAGTCTCCAACATCTGCTCTCAGTAACAGTCTTTCTGTACCACATTCACCAAACTCTGCTCTTTGTAAAGGTCCTTCTGCAACCCAGTCTCCAACCTCTGCTTTCTGTATCAGTCCTTCTGAACCCCAGTCTTCAACCTCTGCTCTCTGTGTCTACCCTTCTTCACCTCAGTCTCCAACCTGTGCTTTCTGTAACAGTCCTTCTGAACCCAAGTTACCCACCTCTGCTCTCTGTAACAGTCCTTCTATACCATAGTCTCCAACCTCTGCTCTCTGTAACGGTCCTTCTGCACCCCGATTTACAACCTCTGCTTTCTGGCACAGTCTTTCTGCACCTCAGTCTGAAACCTCTGCTCTCTGCGATCCTTCTTCACCCCAGTCTCCAAACACTGCTCTCTGTAACAGTCCACTGCACCTTAGTCTCCAAACTCTGCACTCTTTAAGATCCTTCAGCAACACAGTCTTCAAAATCTGGTCTCTTTACCAGTCCTTCTGCACCCAAGTCTTCAACTTCCCCTCTCTGTAACAGGCCTTTTGCATGCAAGTTTCTAACCTCTCCTCTATGCAATGATCCTTCTGCCCCCCAGTCTTTAACCTCTGCTCTCTGCAATGATCCTACTGCACCCCAGTCTCCAACCTCTGATCTCTACAACAGTCCTTCTGCACCTCAGTCTCCAAATTCTGCTCTCTGTTAGATCCTTCTGCACCGTTCTCTCCAAACTCTGAACTTTGTAACAGTCCTTCTGCACCCCAGTCTCCAATCTCTGATCTTCAGAACAGTTCTACTGCACCCCAGTCTCAAAACTCTGCTCTCTGCAACAGTCCTTCAGCACCCTAGTTACCAACATCAGCTCTCTTTTACAGTACTTCTACACCCCAGTTTCCAAACTCTGCTCTCTGTAACAGTCCTCCTGTACTGCAGAATCCAACCTCTGCTCTCTGTAACGGTCTTTCTGCACCCCAGACTCCAATCACTGCTTTCTGTATCACTACTTCTGCACACCAGTCTCCAAACTCTGTACTCTGCAACGTTACTTCTGCACCTCAGTCTCCAACATCTACTCTCTGTAACAGTCTTTCTGCACCTTATTCTTTAACCTCTACTCTCTGTAAGATCCGTCTCCAACCCAGTCTCCAAACTCTGCTCTCTGTAACAGTCCTTCTGGAAACCAGTCTCCAACCTCTGCTCTCTACACCGATCTTTCTTCACCCCAGTCTCAAACCTCTGCTCTCTGCAACAATCCTTTTGCACACCAGTCTCCAACATCTGCTCTCTGCAAGAGTCCTTCAGCAACTCAGTCTAAAAACTCTTCTCTCTGCAACGATTCGTCTGTACCTCAGTCTACTACCTCTGCTCTCTGTAAGACCCTTCTGCAACCCATTCTCCAAACTCTGCTCTCTGTAACAGTCCTTCTGAAGAATTGTTTCCAACCTCTGCTCTCTGTAACACGGAATTTTACAACCCAGTCTCGAACCTCTTCTCTCTGTAACAGGCCTTCAGAAGACCAGTCTCCAACCTCTTCTCTCTGCAATGATTTTTCTCCACCCCAGTCTCCAACCTCTGCTCTCTGTAACATTTCTTGTCCACCTCAGTCTCCAACTTCTTTCCTCTGCAACAGTCCTTCTGCTCCCCAGTCTCTGAGATCTGCTCTGAGTAACAGTCCTTCTGTACCGCAGTCTCCAACCTCGGCTCTCTGTAACGGTCCTTCTACACCCCAATTTCCAACCTCTGCTTTCTGTAAAAGTCCTTCTGCACCTCAGACTCCAAACTCTGCTCTCTGTAACACTCCTTCTACACCTCAGTCTCCAAACTCTGCTCTCTGTAACAGTCCTTCTGCACCCCAGTCTCCAACCTCTGCTATTGGTAACAGTCCTATACTGCAGTCTTCAACCTCTTCTCTCTTTCACTGTCCTTCTGCTTCCCAATTTCCAAATTCTGCTTCCTGTAACCGTTCTTCTGCACCTGAATCTCCAAACTCTGCTCTTTGTAACAGTCCTTCTACAACCCAGTGTCCAACCTCTGCTCTCTACAACAATCCTTCTGCACCCCAGTCTCCAGCATATGCTCTCTGCAACAGTCCTTCTCACTCAGACTGAAAACTCTGCTGTCTTGAACAAAACTTCTGCACCCCAGTCTTCTACCTCTGCTCTCTGTAACAGTCCATCTACACCTCAGTCTCCAACCTCTGCTCTCTTTAACAGTCCGTCTGCACCTCAGTCTCCAAATTCTGCTCTCTGTAAGATCCTTCTGCACCGCTGTGTCCAACCTCTGCTTTCTATAACAGTATTTCTTTAACGCAGTCTCCAACCTCTGCTCTCTGCAACAGCTCTTCTCTACCCCAGTCTACAACATCTGCTCCCTGCAACAGTCCTTCGGCAGCCAAGTTACCAACATCAGCTCTCTTTTATAGATCTTCTGCACCACAGTCTTCAACCTGTGCTCTCTGTAACAGTCCTCCTGTACTGCAGAATCAAACCTCTGCTCTCGGTAACAGTCTTTCTGCACCCAAGACTTTAAACTCTGCTTTCTGTATCAGTCCTTCTGCACCCCAGGCTCCAACCTCTGCTCTCTATAAAAGTCCTTATGCACCTTAGTCTCCAAAATCCGCTATCTGCAACAGTCTTTCTGCACCCCAGTCTCCAACCTCTGCTCTCTGTAACAATCCTTGTGCATCTCAGTCTCAAAACTCTGTATTCTGCAACATTACTTCTTCACCTCAGTCTTTAATATCTACCCTCTGTATCAGTCTTTCTGCACCTGATTCTTCAACCTCTGCTTTCTTTAGGATCTTTCTCCAACCCAGTCTCCAAACTCTGCTCTCTGTAACAGTCCTTCTGCACACCAGTCTCCAACATCTGCTCTCTGCAACAGTCCTTCAGCAACTCAGTCTAAAAACTCTTCTCTCTGCAACGATCATTCTGCACCTCAGTCTCCTACCTCTGCTCTCTTTTAGACCCTTCTGCAACCCAGTCTCCAAACTCTGCTCTCTGTAACAGTTCTTCTGCAGAATAGTTTCCAACCTCTGCTCTCTATATCAGGATTTTTGCAACCCAGTCTCAAATCTGCTCTCTGTAACAGGCCTTCAGAACCCCAGTCTCCAACCTCTTCTCTCTGCAATGATTTTTCTCCACCACAGTCTCCAACCTCTGCTCTCGGCAACAGTCCTTCTGCAACCTAGTCACGAACCTCTGCTCTCTGTAAAATCCTTATGCACTCCAATCTCCAACCTCTTCTCTCTGCAACGATTCTTCTCCATCCCAGTCTCCAACAACTGCTCTCTGCAACGTTCCTTTTGCACCCCAGTCTCCAAACTCTGCTCTCTGTAAGATCCATCTGAACCCCTGTCTACAACCTCTGCTCTCTGTAAGATCCATCTGAACCCCAGTCTCCAACCTCTGCTCTCTGTAACAATCCTTCTGCATACCAGTCTCCAAACTCTGCTCTCTGTAACTGTACTTCTGCACCTCAGTCTCTAATATCTTCTCTCTGTAACAGGCCATCTGCACCTCAGTCTCTAAAATCTGCTCTCTGCAACGATCCTTCTGCACCCCAGTCTCCAAATTCTGCTCTGTGCAATGATCCTTCTGGACCCCAGTCTCCAACTTCTGCTCTGTGCAACAGTCCTTCTGCACCACAGTCTCCAGACTCTGATCTCTGTAAGATCTTTCTGCACTCCAGTTTCCAAACTCTGCTCTCTGTAACATTCCTTCTCCACCCCAGTCTCCAACTTCTCTCCTCTGCAACACTCCTGCTGCTCCATAGTCTCCGAGATCTGCTCTGTGTAACAGTCCTTCTGTATGGAAGTCTCCAAACTCTGCTTTCTGTAAGGGTCCTTCTACACCCCAATTTCCAACCTCTTATTTCTGTAACAGTCCTTCTCCACCTCACTCTCCAAACTCTGCTCTCTGTAACACTCTTTCTGAACCCCAGTCTCCAACCTCTGCTCTCTGCATTGGTACCTCTAAACCCCAGTCTCCTAACTTGTTCTCTACAACAGTCCTTCTGTACTGCAGTCTCCAACCTCTGTTCTCTGTAAGGGTCCTTTTGCAACCCAGTCTCCCACCTCTACTTTATATATCAGTTCTTCTGCACCACAGTCTCCAAACTCTGCTCTCTGTAACCTTCATTCTGTACCTCACTCTGCAACCTCTGCTCTCTGAAACAGTCCTTCTGCAACCAGTCTTCAAACTCTGCTCTCTGCAAGAGTCCTTCTTCACCCCAGTCTCCAACGTCTGCTCTCTGTAAGGGGCCTTCTTCACCCCAGTCTCCAAACTCTGCTTTCTGTATCAGTTTTTCTGCACCCCAGTCTCCAACCTGTGCTCTCTGTAATAGTCTTTCTGCACCTCATACTCGTACCTCTGCTCTCTGCTACAGTGCTTCAGCGCCACAATCTCCAACCTCTTCTCTCTGCCACAGTCCTTCTGCACCTCAGTTTCAAAACTCTGCTCTCTGTATGATCCTTCTGAAATCCAGTCTCCAACCTCTACTTTCTGCAATGGTCCTTCTGTAAACCAGTCTCCAACCTCTGTTCTCTACAACAGTCATTCTGAACCCCTGTCTCCAACGTCTGCTCTCTGTAAGAGTCTTTCAGTCTGCAACCTCTGTTCTCTGTAAGGGTCCTTCTGCACCCCAGTCTTAAACTCTGCTTTCTGTATTAGTTCTTCTACACTGCAGTCTCTAAACATGGCTCTCTCCAAAGATCCTTCTGCACCTCAGTCTCCAACCTCTGCTCTCTCTAACAGTCCTTCTATACCTCATTCTCCAACCTCTGCTCTCAGTAAGATTCTTATGCAACCCAGTCTCTAAACTCTGATTTCTGTAACTGTCCTTCTGCACCACAGTCTCCAAGAACTGCTCTCTGGAACAGGCCTTCTTCACCCCAGTCTCCAAACTCTGTTGTATGTAACAGGCCTTTTGCCCCCAGTCTCCAACTGTTCTCTCTTCAATGATCCTTCTCCACCACAGTCTCCAACCTGTGCTATCAGCAACAGTACTTCTGCACCCCAGTCTCCAACCTATGCTTCCTGTAAGATCTTTCTGCACACCTGTCTCCAACCTCTGATCTCTGTAACACTCCTCTGTACCCCAGTCTCCAACTTCTGCTCTTTGTAATGGTCCTTTTGCACCTCAGTCTCCAACATCTGCTCTCTGCAACACTCCTTCTGCACCACAGTCTCCTAAATTTGTTCTCTGCAACAGTTTCTCTGCACCTCAGTCTTCAACCTGTGCTCTCAGTAAAAGTCCTTCTGCACCACAGTCCAACCTCTGCTCTCTCTTACAATATTTCTGAACCCCAGTCTCCAAACTCTTTCTCTACAATGATCCTTCTGCACCCCAGTCTCCAAAGTCTGCTCTCTGTAACAGTCCTTCTGCACCCCAGTCTTCAAAATCTGCTTTCTGTAACAGTCTTCTGCATCTGAGTCTCCATCCTCTGCTCTATGAAACAATACTTCTTCACCCAAGTCTCCAACGTCTGCTCTCTGAAAAGTCCTTCTAAACCCTAGTCTCCAGCCTCTGCTCTCTGTAACAGTCTTTCTACACCCCATTCTCCATACTCTTCTCAACCCAAGGATACTTCTGCACCCCAGTTTTCATCCTCTGCTCTCTGCAACTTTCCTTTTGAACCCCAGTCTCCAGCATCTCTCTCTGCAACAGTCCTTTTCCACTCCAGTCTCCACACTGTGCTCTCTGTAACAGTAATTCTTGACCCAAATCTCCAACCTCAACTCTCTGCAACAGTTTTTCTACACTCCAATCTAAAACCTCTGCTCTCAGCAAAAGTTTTTCTGCACCCCAGTCTCAAACCTCTTCTTTCTGTAATAATCATTCTGCACCTCAGTCTCCAACCTCTGCTCTTTGCAAGGATCCTTCTGCACCTCAGTCTCCAACCTCTACTCTCTGTAACAGTGTTTCTGCACCTCAGTCTCAAAATTCTGCTTTCTGTAAGATCCTTCTGCACCAAACTGTGTCTCCAAACTCTGCTCTGTAACAGGCCTTCTGCACCCCATTCTCCAACTTCTGCTCTCTGTATCATTCCATCTGCAACCCAGTCTCCAACCTCTGCCCTCTGCAACGATCCTTCTGCACCCCAGTCTCCAACATCTGTTTTCTGCAACAGTTCTTCTGTACCTCAGTCTGAAAATCTTCTCTCTGCAACAATTCCTCTGCACCCCAGTCTCCAACCTCTGCTCTCTGTAACAGTCTTTCTGAATATCTGTCCCCTACCTCTGCTCTCTGTAAGACCCTTCTGAAACCCAGTCTGCAAAATCTGCTCCCTGTAACAGTCTTTCTGCACCCCAGTCTCCAACCTCTGCTCTCTGTAACAGGCCTTCTGCATCCCAGTCTGAAAACTCTGCTAGCTGCAACAGTCCTTGTGAACCCCAATCTCCAACCTCTGCTCTCTGTAACAGTCCTTCATCACCCCAAAATCCAAATTTGTGCTCTCTTGTAACAGGCCTTCTGAACTACAGTCTCCAACCTCTTCTCTCTGTATCAGTTCATCTGCACCCCAGTCTCCAACTTCTGCTATCTGTAACTGTCCTTTTGCACCCCAGTCTTTAACCTCTGCTCTCTGCAACAGTCCTTCTGCACCCAAGTCTCCAACCTCTGCTCACTGCAACATTCTTTCTGCACCCCAGTCTCCAAACTCTGCTCTCTGTAATGATCCTTCTGCACCCCAGTCTCGAACTCTGCTCTCCTCAACAATCCTTCTGCACCTAGTGTCCAACCTCTTCTCTCTGCAAAGATTCTTTGGCAACCCAGTCTCAAACCTCTGCTCGCTGCAACAGTCCTTGTGAACCCCAGGCTCCAACATCTGCTCTATGCAACAGTTCTTCTGTACCTCAGTCTGAAAACACTGTTCTCTGCAATAATCCATCTTCACCCCAGTCTCCAACCTCTACTCTCTGTAGCAGTCCTTCTGTACCTCAGTCTCCAATCTCTGCTCTATGCAACAGTCCTTCTGTGCCCAAGTCTCCAACATCTGCTCTCTGAAACAGTCCTTCTACACCACAGTCTCCATACTCTGTTCGCCTAAACGATCCTTCTGCACCCAGTCTCCAAAGTCTGCTCTCTGCAACAGTCCTTCTACACTCCAGTCTCTAACCTCTGCTCTCTGCAACAGTCCTTCTATACCCCAGTCTCCATGCACTGCTCCACTCAACGATCCTTCTGCACCCCAGCCTCCTACCTCTGTTCTCTACATCAGTTCTTCTGCACCCCAGTCTCCAACCTCTTCTCTCAGTACCAGTCCTTCTGTACCGCAGTCTCCAACCTCTGTTCTCCGTAAGGGTCCTTATGCACCCCAGTATCCAACCTCTGCTTTCTGTATCAGTCGTTTTGCACCACAGTCTCCAAACTCTGCCGTCTGTAAGAGTCCTTCTGAAACTCAGTCTGAAACCTCTGCTCTCTGCAACAGTCCTTGCGCACCCTAGTCTCCATCCTCTGCTCTCTGCAACATTTCTTCTTCACCCCAGTCTCCAAACTCTGCTCTCTGTAAGAGTCCTTCTGTACTGCAATCTCGAAACTCTGCTCTCTGTAAGGATACTTTCTGCACCCGAATCTCTAAACTCTGCTTTCTGTATCAGTCCTTTTGCACCCCAGTCTCCAAACAGTGCTCTGTGTAATTGTACTTCTGCAACTTAGTCTCTAACGTCTGCTCTCTGCTACAGGTATTCTAGACCTCAGTCTCCATCATCTACTCTCTGCAACAGTCCTTCTGCACCCCAGTTTTCTACCTCTGCTCTTTGTAAGAGTCCTTCTGTACTAAAGACTCCAAAATCTGCTCTCTCTAACGGTCCTCCTGTACCCCAGTATTCAACCTCTGCTTCTTGAATCATTTCTTCTGCACTTCTGTGTCAATCCTCTGCTCTCTATAACAGTCGTTCTTTATCTCAGTCTCCAACCTCTGCTCTCTGCAACAGTTTTTTCTTCACCCAAATCTCCAACTTCTGCTCTATGCACAAGTCCTTCTGAACCCCAGTATCCAACCTATACTCTCTGTAACAATCCTTCTACACCCCAGTCTCCAAACACTGCTCTCTGCAGCAGTCCTTCTTAACCCCAGTCTCCAACCCCTGCTCGCTGTAATATGCTTCGGTACCCAGTCTCCAAACTCTACTCTCTGTAACAGTTCTTCTGCACCGCAGTCTCCAAACTCTGCTCTCTGCAATGGTCCTTCTGCAACCCTGTCTTAAACCTCTGTTCTTGCAACAGTCCTTCTGCTCCCAGTCTTCAATCTCTGCTTTCTGTAAAAGTACTTTTATACCACAGTCTCCAATCTCTGCTCTCTGTAACGGTTCTTCTGCACCCCAGTCTCCAACCTCTGCTTTCTGTATCAGTCGTGCACCTCAGTCTCCAACCTCTGGTCTCTGTAATAGTCCTTCTGAACCTCAGTCTCTTTCCTTGCTCTCTGCAACAGTCCTTTTGCAACCCAGTCTCCAACCACTGCTCTCTGGAACAATCCTTCTGCACCCCAGTCTCCAACCTCTGCTCTCTGGGAGATCCTTGCACCCCAGTCTCCAAACTCTGCTATCTTCAACATTCTTTTGGCACCTCAGTTGCCAACCTCTGCTCTCTGTAATGGTCCTTCTGCAACCCAGTCTTAAAACTCTGCATTCTGTATCAGTCCTTCTGCACCTCAGTCTCCAACCTCTGCTCTTTTTAACAGTCCTTCTGCACCTCAGTCTTCAACCTCTGCTCTCTGCAATTGTCCTTCTGCAAGTCAGTCTTCAAACTGAACTCTCTGTAACAGTTATTCTGCATCTCAGTCTCCAAACTTTACTCTCTGTAAGATCCTTTTGAAAACCAATCTCCAAACTTTGCTCTCTGTGACAGTCCTTCTGCACCGCTTCTCCAAACTCTGCTCTTTGTAACAGGCTTTCTCCACCCCAGTCTCCAACATCTACTCTCTGGAACAGTCCATATGCACACAAGTCTCCAACCTCTGCTCTCTGCCACAGTCATCATGAACCCTAGTCTCAAACATCTGCTCTCTTCATTAGTCTTTCTGCACCTCAGTCTGAAAACTCTGCTCTCTGCCACGATCCTTCTGCACCCCAGTCTCCAACCTGTGTTCTCTGCAACAGTCTTTCTGCACCGCAGTCTTCAAACTCTGCTCTCTGTAACAGTCCTTCTGTACCGCAGTCTCCAACCTCTCTTCTCTGTAATGATCCTTCTGCACCCGAGTCTCCAAACTCTGCTTTCTGTATCAGTCCTTATGAACCACAGTCTCCAACCTCTGCTCTATAAAACAGTCTTTCTGCAACCCAGTCTCCAACCTCTGCTGTCTGCAAGAATCATTCTGCACCTCAGTCTTCAACATCTGTTTTCTGTATCAGTCCTGGACCACAGTCTCCAAAATCTGCTCTCAGTAACAGTCCTTTTGCATCTCAGTCTCCAACCTCTGCTCTCTGCAACAGTCCTTCTGCACCCCAGTGTCCAACGTCTCCTCTCTACAACAATCCTCATGCACCCCAGTCTCCAATGTCTGCTCTCTATCACAGTCCTCCTGCATCTCAGACTCCAACTTCTGCTCACTGTAAGATTCTTATGCACCCTAGTCTCCAACCTCTGCTCTCTTCAATGGTCCTTCTGCACCCCAGTCTCTAAACTCTGTTCTCTGCATCAGTCCTTCTGCACCATAGTCTCCAACATCTACTCTCTGCAACAGCTCTTTTCCATCCAATTCTCCAACCTCTGCTATCTATAACAGTCCTTCTGTACTGCAGTCCCCAACCACTGCTCTCTCTAAGGGTCCTTCTGGATCCCAATCTCCTACCTCTCCTAACTGCAACAGTCCTTCTACTCCCAAGTCTAAAACCTCTGCTCTCTGCAACAGTCCTTCTGCACCCCAGTCAACAAGCTCTGCTCTCTGCTACGATCCTTCTGCAACTTAATCTCCAAACTCTACTCTTTGTAACAGTGCTTCTGGACCTCAGTCTCCAACCTCTGCTCTCTGTAAGATCCTTCTGCAACCCAATCTCCAAACTCTTCTCTCTGTAACAGTCCTTGTGCACCCCAGTCTCAAAGCTCTGCTCTCTGTAACAGGCTTTCTTCACCCCAGTCTCCAAACTCTGCTCCCTGTATCTGTCCTTCTGGACCTAGTCTCCAACCTCTACTCTCTGCAACAATCCATCTGCACCCTGTCTCCACCCTCTGCTCGCTGCAACAGTCCATGTGCACCCAGTCTCCAACATCTGCTCTCTGCAACACATCTTCTGTACCTCAGTTTGAAAACTCTGCTCTCTTCAACAATGCTTCTGCACCCTAGTCTCCAAACTCTCCTTTTGTACATCAGTCTCCAACCTCTGCTTTCTGTAGGATCCTTTTAACCCAGTCTGCAAACTCTGCTCACTGAAACACTCTGTATGCACCCGGTCTCCAATCTCTGCTCTCTGTAACAGGCCTTCTGCACCCCCAGTCTCCAACCACTGCTCTCTGTAAGAGGCATTCTTCACCCCACTCTCCAACAGCTACTCTCTGTAATGATGCTTGTGCACCCCAGACTCCAACCATTTCTCTCTGCAACAGTCCTTCTGCACTCCAGTTTCCAAACTCTGCTCTGTATAAGATTTTTTTTGCACACAAGTCTCCAACCTCTGCTCGCTGTAACAATCCTTCTGCACATTAGTCTTTATCCCCTGCTCTCAGCAATGGTCCTTATGAACCCCAGTCTCCAACTTCTGTTCTCTGCAACAGTCCTTCTGCACCACAGTCTGCATCATCTGCTCTCTGTAACAGTCCTTCTGTACTGCAGTCTCCAACATCTGCTCTCTATAACGTTCCTTTTGGACCCCAGTATCTCACCTCTGCTTTCGGTATCAGTCCTTCTGCACTCCAGTCTCCAACCTCTGCTCTCTGTAACATTCCTTCTGCACCTCAGTGTCCAATCTCTGCTCTCTGTATCAGTCCTTCTGCACCCCTGTTTCCAAACTCTGCTCTCTGAAACAGTTTTTCTGCACATCAGTCTTCAACAACTGCTTTCTGAAAAAGTCCTTCTACACCCAGTGTCCAAACTCTTCTCTCTGGAACAGTCCTTTTATACCCCAGTCTCCATAATCTGCTCTCTGCAATGATCCTTCTGCACCCCAGTCTCCAACGTCTTCTCTGCAACAGTCTCTCTACAACCCAGTCTCAAACCTCTGCTCTCTGGAAGATCCTTCTGTACCCCAGTTTCCAAATTCTGCTCTCTGTAACATTCCTTCTGCACCCAAGTCTCCAACCTCTGCTCTCTGCAATGGTCAATCTGCACCCCAGTCTCCATCCTTATTCTCAACAACAGTTATTCTGTACCGCAGTTTTCAACCACTGTTCTCTGTAGGGGTCCTTCTTCCCAACAGTCTCCAAACTCTGCTTTTCGTATCAGTGTTTCTGCACCACAATCTCCAAACTCTACTTTCTGTAATAGTCCGTATGCACCTCACTCTGCAACCTCTGCTCTCTGCAACAATCCTTCTTCACACCAGTCTTTAGCCTCTGCTCTCTGTAACAGTCCTTCTGTACTGCAGTATCCAACCTCTGCTCTCTGTAACGGTCCTTCTGCACCCATGTCTCCAAACTCCGCTTTCTGTATCAGTCCTTCTGCACCCCAGTCTCCAAACTCTTTTATCTGCAAAGGTCTTCTGAACCTAAGTCTCCAAATTCTACTCTCTGCAATAGTCCTTCTGCACCCATGCTTCCAACACCTGCTCCCTGAAACAGTCCTTTTTCACCCCAGTTTCCAACCTCTGCTATCTGCAACAGTCCTTCTGCACCCCAGTCTCTAAACTCTGCTATCTGTAATAGTCCTTCTGCACCTCAGTCTCCAAATTCTGCTCTCTGCAACAGTCCTTCTGCACCCAAGTCTCCAACCTCTGCTTTCTGCAAGAGTCCTTCTACAACCCAGTCTTCAACCTCTGCTCTATGTAACAGTCCTTCTGCACCCCAGTCTCCAACATCTGCTCTTTTTAAAAGTCCTTCTGCACCATATTCTCCAAACTCTGCTCTCTGTTACAGTCTTTGTATACCACAGTCACCAACCTCTGCTCTCTGTAACGGTCCTGTGCAACCCAATTTCCAACCTTTGTTTCTGTAACAGTCCTTCTGCACCTCAGTCACCAAACTCTGCTATCTGTAACCGTCCTTCTGCACTTCAGTCTCCATTTTCTGCTCTCTGTAACAGTCCTTCTGGACATCAGGCTGAAACATGTATTCTCTGCAGGATCCTTCTGTATTCCAGTCTCCAACCGCTGCTCTCTGTAACAGTCGTCCTGCACCTCAGTCACCAACCTCTGCTCTCTGTAAGATCCTTCTGCAACCCAGCCTCAAATCTCTGCTCTCTATAACAGTCCTTCTGCAACCCAGCCTCAAAAGTCTGCTCTCTATAACAGTCCTTCTGCATCCCAGTCTCAAACATCTGCTCTCTGTAGCAGGCATTCTGCACTCCAGTCTCCAAATTCTGCTCTCTGAAACACTCTTTCTGCACACCAGTCTCCAACCTCTGCTCTCTCCAACAGTCCTTCTGCACCCGAGTTTCCAACCTCTGCTTTCTGCAACATTCCTTCTGCACCCCAGTTTTTAATCTGTTCTCTCTGTAACAGTCCTTCTGCACCCCAGTCTCCCACCTCTGCTCTTTGTAACGATCCTTTTGCAGCCCAGTCTTCACCTCTGCTATGTGCAACGAATCTTCTGCAACTCTATCTCCAACTTCTGCTGTCTTCAACGATCCTTCTGCATCTCACTCTTTAAACTCTGCTCTCTGTAACAGTTTTTGTGCACATCAGTCTCAAACCTCTGGTCTCTGCAACCGTCCTTATGCACCCCAGTCTCCATCCTCTGCTCTCTGCAACGATCCTTCTGCACCACAGTCTCCAACGTCTCCTCTCCTTAACACTCCTTCTACACCCCAGTCTTTAAACTTTGTTCTCTGTAAGGTCCTTCTGCACTCCAGTTTCCAAACTCTGCTCTCTGTAACATTCCTTCTCAAACCCAGTCTCCAACCTCTGCTTTCTTCAACGGTCCTGCTGAAACCCAGTCTCCAACCTCTGTTCTCTGAAACAGTCCTTCTGCTCCCCAATTTCCAAACTCTGCAATCTGTAACAGTCCTTCTGTACCGCAGTCTCCAAATTCTGCACTCTGTAATGGTCCTTCTGCACCCTAGTCTCCTACTTCTGCTTTCTGTATCAGTCCTTCTAAACCACAGTCTTCAAACTCTGCTCTCTATTACAGTTCTTCTGCACCTCAGTCTCAAACCTCTGCTTTCTGTAAGATCCTTCTGCAACCAAGTCTTCAAACTCTGCTCTTCGTAACAGTCCTTCTGCACACCAGTCTCCAACCTCTGCACTCTGCAACGATTATTCTTCACCCCAGTCTCCAACCTCTGCTCTTTGCAACAGTCATTCTGAACCCAGGTCTCCAACATCTGTTCTCTGCAACAGTCCTTCTGCACCTCAGACTGAAAACTCTGCTCTCTCCAACGATCCTTGTGCACCCAAGTCTCCAAACTCTGCTTTCTGTAACAGTTCTTCTGCACCTCAGTCTCCAACTTCTGCTCTCTGCAACAGTTCTTCTGCACCCCAGTCTTTATCATCTACACTCTGAAACAGTCCTTCTACACCCCTGTCCAAATGCAGAAGAATGAGACCTGAACTATCGCTCACTCTGCAAAAAATCAACTCAAAATGCCTTAAAGACCCAGGCACTAGACCAGAAATTATGCAGTTTCTAGGAAAAACAAAGTCAATACTCCACCCTACAGGCAGAGGCAATGACTTTCTCAATAGGATGCCAAAGCTCAGGAGATAACACCAAAAGTTAGCTAATAGAATGGCATCAAATTAAGAAGGTTCTGCACAGCAAAGAAGACAATTATAATATGAAGAGAGAACTTACGGAAAGGGGGAAAATCTTTATGAGGTGCTCTTCTAAAATAGAATGAATATTCAGAATATTAATAAAGAACTCAAAAAAGTTAACATCAAACCCACAATTATTAAATAACCCAATTATCAAATAACCCAATTACCAAATGGGAAACTAAATGAACTAAACAGACACGTCTTAGAAGAAAATATGTGAGTGGCCAAAAAATACATGAAAATACTTGCAAGTCAAGACTACCCTGAGATTTCATCTCACTTCAGTGACAAGGGCAATCACCAAGAATACAAACAGAAACGAGTGTGACTAGGAGAGAATTGGAAAGAAAGGAGCACTGTCACCCTGTTGGTGGGCATGTAAATCAGCACAACCACCGCGGAAATCGGGATGGAGGCTCCTCAGGAGTAGCCATGGACAACCCTGCGATCCAGCTCTACCTCTGCTTGGTATTTATCACAGCAGATCAAAGTCATCATACTATAATGACACATACATGCCCATGAACCAGCCGAGGTGACATCAGTGGACGAATGGATAAAAAACATCTGGTATATGCACACTGGAATTTCATTCAGTCATAAAGAAGAACAAAATTATGTAATGCTGGAAGATGGATGGATCTTCAGAACATTAAGGGAAATAAGCAACTCAGAAAGTTAAGGGCCGTATGTTTTTCCTCTGTTAAAGCTAGAGGGGGAAAAGGAAGAAAAGTTGGGAAGGGAGTCTCATCATGAAAGTTGAAGAAAGATCAGTAGAGTCAAGGCACCAGGGGAGGAGGTGAGATAAAGGGAAATATTGGAATAATATTGGCCAAAGTTCACGGTTATTGTGTGTGCATGTTCAAATATGTGTCAGCAAATTCCACCATTATGGACCATATCATTGCACCAATGAAGTGTGAAAAGAAGAGTTTCACATTACATGGGACAGGCACTATTCTAGGAGGGTGCCCATATTTTCCCATCTATAAATACCACGATCATTTACCACTGTCAAAAATCTCTACAGATTCAAATGTTCTGATCACTGCTCCACCACATGGCCTCTTCTACTTCAGGGTCCCCTTATTCTCACTGAAATCAGGGAGCCCGTTTCAACGATGCCATCTGTTAATGTCTTCCCAGGCTGCCAAGGACAGCGGCTGCGGGTTTCACAAGGATCTGGTGCTGCCTTCTGAACCCATGTTCAAGAGGCCTTGGCGAAAGCTGGTGCTCCAGGCCCTCCTCCAGATACAGCTGTGAGGCCAGGGAAGCGGTCACATAACACGACATCCAACACCTTATTTATTTTTGATCACCATCCTCTCCATTATTTCAGGATCATATTGGTCATTGAACTTAAGCAAACACTGAGTCCAGATTTCAGTCCATCAACCAAAGAGAGTCTAACAGCCACTCCCTGTGGCTCAGGAAAATCCTTGGCCTTAACATTTCTGGTGATTATGTCCCTGTGACTGAATTCAAGATGATTCAGCAATATGTCCTGACTTTTTTGGTCTAGAAGACTCAATCAAATTCTCTTATATATTCTTAAGGCTCCTATTAACAAAATACAGTAAAATATTTACCTTTTATTTTGGTGTGACCCTTATACTCTCCTGGGCTATATTTTATACTCTTACCTGAGGCGATCTAGGATCAGACCCCAATTAAGAGTCTGGTGACAATGTGGGATGGTGGATGAGCATCTTAAAGACAATTGGGCTGGGGATGTTGCTCAAGCAGTAGTGTGCTTGCCTGGCAGGCGAATGGCCCGGGTTCAATCCTCAGCACCACATACCAACAAAGATGTTGTGTCCACCGAGAACTAGAAAATGAATATTAAAAATTCTCTCTCTCTCTCTCTCTCTCTCTCTCTCTCTCTCTCTCTCTCTCTCTCTCTCTCTCTCCCCTCTCCTCTCCTCTCCTCTCTCACTCTCTCTTAAAAAAAAAAAAAACAACTGCCCAGGTAGAGTCACCATAGGGTCTTCAATTTAGGGAAAGCTAGTCTCCTCGGGGGAGGAGGGGCTGCTTCTGACAGCAAAGAGGGTTAATGGAGATTTCAGGGTTCAAGGCTCGGAGATTTGTCTAGTCCCACTGGTATTTAGAGAGAGAGAGCATAACTTCTCACAGACTTTTGCATGGGTGCTCTTTTGTAAGAATAAATGGAGACTTGGTCAAAATGCACAACCAGCTATCAACCCCTGTGTCTCATTGAATCTGCATTATCTCCCTCCTAACACTGTGCTTCACTGTGATGAATTCTTTTTTGTATGTCTGTTATTTCAAGTAATAAGTTTTCATTGTGGAAAAATGAAGAAATGCAGAAGAAAGTTATTCAGAAGAATAGAACAGGTCTCAAAATCAAAGCTCTATTTGCATTCATCCCATTCTACCTCTATCTATCTTTAAAATATCCAAAGCAAAATTTCCCAATATTGTTGTACTCTATTTCGTTGTTTGCCTTGTAATCTTATTTTTTAACATGAAATTAAGTTAATATCTCCCTTTTTATTTAACATAGAATCTTTCCATTCCATTTACTATCATAATATTGAAATATAAGCTTTCATACATATGTATCTGTGATCATCTCTGATTATTTCTTAAAAGTAAAATTATAAGTCACCTGCTTTTAAATACATTGATCTATTTTTTTCAGTAGAAACTTTTATTTTTTAAGTTTTATAAGATACAAGAAATTTTGACAAATGATATATACTTAGGTATTTTTCTTCTTTTGTATTATAAGATTTACCTCACCAAACATTACATTTCCTGAAAAAAAAATGATTGATACAATTACTGATTTTCTATCATGTTACCCATGCTAATCCGTGATCTATTGTTTTGAACTAAAATTTCTGTTTCTTTTTCAATCTTAAATGAAAAATATTATAGTAAAACAGTAGGCTCTTGGTCCAGATAGATGTGGATTGAAATCCATCTGTTGTTTACTAGATGTTGTTTGTAAAAAAGTCAGCTCATCTCTATTCCTCAGTTTGTTCCTTGCTTAGGATATTAATGATGTATATTTCACAACTGCTGAAAAAAGTTTTGAGATAATATAAGCTATGTGTCTGGCACATTACATTTACTCAATGCCTTTTATCAAGTTAGAAAATGTCTATCCATTTTTTACTAGTAGTTTTTTTTTTTTTTTTTTTTGGTGTATGTGTGCTGGGTTTTGAATTCAGAGCCTTATGCATACTAAGCAAGCACTATATCACTGGACTTTGCCCCTAGTTTCATTTAGTTATACTTTTTATCATAAATAGATATTGAATTTTCTTATTTTCTCTGCATGTATTGAAATGATATATATATTTTTTCTTATTTAGTCTGTTACTATGGAAATTCGGTTGATTGAATTTTTGAATATTGAACCAGCCTTGCATTCTGGGATTGATCTCAATTGACTGTAATGTTATCCTTATTTTATATGGCTGAGTTCAGTTTGTAAATATTGTTCCCTGCTTGCTTTTGTGTATTCTATTTTCGCTGTTCTCCAGAGATAATCTATTTCTTGAAGAATTCTCAGCTGTATTCTACTGTTATTTTCAGTCAATGCATGTTAGTGGACTAGTGGGAAACAGAGAAGGGATTTCTGATGTTTCCAGGAAGCCCTGCCTTAGGTACTGTAAACTCAGTCACAGGGATATGGCCTTCACAGTGACCCACTTTCTAGCAATATGGCTGAGCCTAGTTCTTATTCCTCCCGATGTTAGACATTTCGGCCTGTTCCTTTCCATAGCTGCAAAGGTTTTCCGTTGAGTGTTTTAATGTAACAGTTTCTGTTACTCTTGCCCCTGAAGATTACAGCTTTTGTTCTATGCAAAAAATCAGGAAATGGGTCTGGGAGGAGTTTTGGCTGCTGTTGCTCCTCTTTGTTCCTTCACCTATCTAAGAAATGATACCATTAAAGACACTTTCTCAGAATACTTCCCTATCTTCCTGGGAGCATTTGGTGGAATCCATGGAGAAAAATAAAAAATACAAACATCTTATGTCTATAGCCCTCTGGGACTTTATTCTCTTAAACCAGTCTATACTTAGTCTTTACCAATCCATTAACTATTTTTTATTTGAGTTTTTTATTTTTATTTATTTTTATTTTTTTTTTTATAAATAAACTCCTATGTACCTAGTGGGTTCTCCCATAGTTAAAAAAATGCCTGGATTATTTTGGTTGCTTATCTCTCCCCAGACTTCGGTTAGTTGTTTGCCTTATAATCTTCATCCCTAATAAGTCGAGGAAAGTCATTAATTTGCATTTTCTTCTGCTCTTTTTGGTTATTATAATGATGAAAACAACATGCTTTCTAGCTATTTCGATAGATACTCAAGGTGAAATTTGAAGTCTATACACTTACTTTTCAAAAATATTTAGTAATTTCTAATTTAGTTAAATATGTAGTTATTCTATTCAAAACAATCCCATTCCTAGCATAATTCTAAGGAAATTAATCCACAGTTCATAAAAATTCTTGTGTAAAAATTCATAATAACTCAAACAAATATGCCTTTAGCAGAAGGACAGAAGACAAATCACGGTTTATCATGCAGTAAATTAATGCAGTTACTTTAGAAACACAAATACTGAAAGATTAATAACATTGAAAAATCTAAAAAATTTTTTTCTGGGTGAAAGAAGCAAGATACAAAATATATACTGTATGTTTCCTTTAAATAAATTTCAAAAATTAACAAAACAGCTATAATGGTCAAGTAATAATGGTGGTCTTTTTTTTTCTTTTTTGGAGCTCAGGGGTGATATCAGTTGAAGCATGAAGTTGTTTTCTAAAGTGATGGAAATGTTTTATATCCTGATTTTTGGTAGTTCATATATATGTAAAATATTGTAAACCTGTACACTTTAGATCTGTGTATTCTTTGAGTACAAATTATAGTTCAATTTTTAAAAATAGTCTTATTTTAAAAATAAGTAATTAATGGGGAAGAGTGGTACCTGCCTGTTATCCCAGGTACTTGGGTGACTAAAGCAGGAGGATCATAAATTTGAAACTCTGCAAGGCCCCCCACCCCAAATAATTGAAATGGCTAGGGATATAGCTTCATGGTAGAGTTCCACTGGGTTCAATCCCCAGTACTGCAGTAAGTAAGTAAGTAAGTAAGTAAGTAAGTAAATTGATAAATAGAAGTGAAATCATTTTTTGAAGATGATTTTTGACTCAGGATTGGTTGGAACCACATCTAAATATTTTTATAGGACTCTAAGAGGTTAAGTATTTTCTCCCATTTTTTGCATTTCTCTACTTCTTTTTTACCACAGTGATAGTCCAGGACATATCACATTTTACAAGTGACATCAGTTGTTTCCTGATCAGGATCTGTTTGAAGCAGTGAATGTGATTGGTGGGTGCATTCGGTCTGTATCACAGATACAAAGCCTTGCTCACCGTGATGGATGGGCGTGTGCATGTGTGTGTGTGTATGTGTGTGTGTGTGTGTGTGTGTGTGTGTGTGTGTGTGTGTTATTGGTTGTGGGATTGATCTTGACTGAGAACACTGTCTTATAGTTAGTGGGATGGAAAGTTAGCATCTCAGGCAACATTGATGGCAGAAATCTCAAAGAATATAGCAGGAATCTGCCATCTAAGGCTCAGCAAGCTCAGAACACTTGGTTATCCTAATTGCTATAAATGGAAAGACCCTCACTATTGAGCTTCTCTGAGAGCTGCATCACACTAGGGCGGGAGGAGGGAGCTCATTTCCATAGAGATGTACCCTGTTTTTATGGAGACTCCAGCTAGGCTTCAAGGGGCTGGTGGGATAGTACCAGTGGATGCTGCCAAGCCCTGGGTCATTCTGAGGAGCCTGCTACTTCAAGGGAGGTGGCAGGGTATCAGCCTATGGGGCCAGGACTAGGCTCTGGGGAGTTGTGTCAGGCCTGATTTCTAAGCAAGGTACTTGGCAATATAAACCTCGGAAAACGTCCCACCCCCCACCATGCCATGGGTGAGAGAGCCCAGTTGTGTCTCTGGAAGCCAGGCTTGTGTATGAGCATGGAAATCAATGACTGCAGAGTATCAACAACAGGGGACCATAAATCTCTTTCAGGTGAGTGCAGACTGAAAACAGGGATATCTGGAGGGACATAGACTTGGTTTTAGAAAATCATCAGATCTCTAGGTCTAGAACACGCAGATACACCCACTCATGGAATTGTGCATGTGAGTCCAAGGAGCAGGGGTCGATAACTGTGAAACCTGGTTCCCCAGGTTTTAGAGACACCTGTTTAGTTCAAAAAAGTGATCTGAGTGCTAAAACAAGATCAAAATGAAGTGCTCTGTATCTGAAGACGTGCTGTGTTGAAGGGGGGAGAAAATCTCTGAAGCCCTTATGGAGAAGGATATGGAGAACTTTAAAGTCCTAGTTGAAAAGGACACGGTATAGACAACAAATCAGTTTGGGCAGGCTGGCTAGCTGTTGGGATCACTCAGGAAAACAGGAATATTTGAGGAATAGCAGATGTAGAGGAGGCTTTGGTGGATTTGATTTGAGTAATGTTGAATGTGAGTTATCTGTGGGATAATCACGTGGAATTGCCCTTCACAGACAGCCTAGAACTGCAGGTGTGGATTTGGGAGTCATTGTCTTGAAGGCAACTGTTACAGCAAAGGGTGAATATGAAATCCCCCAGGAGAATAGAGAAAGTAGAGAATGAAATAGAGAAAGTAGGGATTCTTGTGATACTTGGTGTTCACGAAAATTGTAGTAAAAGTTTATCCAGAAATGACTAAAAACACCACACTATCTAGGTCAGTTGTAGGTATCGCTTTCTCTAAATAATTTTCCTAAACAAGAGGAAATACAATAAATCAACTTTGAAATGGAGCTGGAAGCTACATGTACTTGACATTTCTTAGGTTCTCTGTTTTCTCTATCAACTACCTGGATGAACTTCAAGTCATTTAGAAATCAGTGACATGTACTTTCTTTAAACTCCCTGTATCAAAAAGATCAATATGACAATATCTTTTATAGGTAGATATCTAGATGTTTTTAGAAAAAGAAATAAAATTTTACATAGAAGGCAGTTACAGCAGATTTTACTATGGGAAATTGGTACATGATCTGTGGATGTGTAAAAGGGAAAACTAAACGTAAATGTTCAGGGATTTAAAAATACAATCTCTGAAATTGTGCATACTGCTATTGTAAAGGTCTTAAATATAAAGGTCAGTCCAGGAGGGACAATTTCATGGGGCATTAAAAAATCTCCCAATGTATGTTTATATAATTTTATCTACATATAAGTTTTTCCTTGGTTTTACTGGCTAATTTCTTGTAGGTCACGGGTGTGGGGAAGGATGAAGGATGATACCCAAACAATTTTCCTTATCCTCTATGCTCTTTATTAATGTAGGGCATTAGATTGAATCATCATCATGGTCTACATTAGAATCCATTATTAACAATCATAACTCATGAATGACACTTTGTGACACAATATGTACTTGCTCCTTAGAATTCATATAATGCAGCATAGGAATTCATTCAACTTAATAGTAAACCCTCTGTTCTGCAATAATAATAACCATAAACATAATCATCTAGGGCATATTTCATAGAAAAATAATTTGAGTGTGAGTCTTCTTAGATTGCTTCAATACATATAAATGCCTGACTTTAAAAACCTTGCTTAATGTAGTTTAAAGTGGCATGTTTTCTGTAAAAATGAGATTGAATTTCGGATAATCCATTCTATCAAAACTCAGTGAATTTCTTTGAAAAGATGTATTTTTACATACCCGAATTCAATCAGGATTTTTCAAATTGAGTAACGAATATAGACACACATTACATAAAAATACCTAACACTTATTAAATGCCTATAAGACTTTTACATGCATTAACTTATTTGGTTTACACAACAACCTATAAGATAACCTATTATCCCCATTTTACATAAAAAAGAATTGAAATTAATGCACAATATATTAATTCAAGTAGGGAAACATCAATGAATCCCTTTAATTTGCATAATGTACATTAATTTGTACATTTAATATGTATTAACAATTGTGATTTAAGAAAAAAAAAGAAATTGACTCAGAAAATTTATCATGTAATAACTATTATTTGTAGTGATACTTTGTTATCTGATAATACAATATATTAGTAAACTGTCTTATTATCTTCAATGCCCAGACATTCTTGTCTTTGGTTCTAATAATTCATTGCACATGATTAATAGGCCAACACAGCTTTCATTAAAATTCCAAATCTCAGGGCCTTAAGAAGCTTAAAGTATTTAAATTTCAAAAGAAAGTCGGTGCTTCAGTTAAGCACAAATAATTTTAATATCTAAATATAAACAAAATAAAATAAATAAGTCTAGAATCTTAAAAGAATAACTTTTTTTTGCTTTGGCAATAAATGAAATGTTTTGCTGAAAAAATTTAGGGATTCATTTAATCAAACAAAAAAAAAAATGGGCATGACCAAAACGAGGAAACCCTTATGCACATCAGGGAAACAATGATTCCTATTTGATCTCAATAGCACAAGCAATGATTAAAATTTTTAAATCCAATTTTCATGTTGCCCAGTAAATTGCTTAAAACACACACACACACACACACACACACACACAAACACACACACAGTACAAGGTCAATTTATTCAGAAAAAAATATCTGAATGATTTCAGGTTCTTGTGGCAATGTGAATTTATTACTGTGAAATCTATGAGCTATCTGGCCTGGCCCAGAGTTGTCCTCATATCTTTCCATGTGGTGTGGGTGCTTGCAGTCGAGGGAAAGATCAAAGGTCATTGTGCAGAAGAGTTGGCCTCAGTCAGTGAGTTCCAAGTGTTCCCAGTGATGCTGGTCCAAGGACACACTTTGGGGGAGGCTGGGCTCTTTCAACTAACATGCAGGGATGCCCTTACCCCTAACTGGTAGGTTTAAAATCTTAACAAATTCACCAGGAAAAAGCCTCCCTCCTGTCTTGGAGATTCAGCACTCAATTCAGCATTTAACATCTCTTTCAGTTCTGTTTTTTTGGGGCCGAGGTGTAGGGGGGCAGTTACTGGAGATTGAACTCAGGGGCTTGAACACTGAGCCACATCCCCAGCCCTATTTTATATTTTATTTAGAGACAAGGTCTCACTGAGTTTCTTGGTGCTTTGTTTTTGCTGAGGCTGTCTTTGAACTCACTATCCTCCTGCCTCAGCCTTCTGAGCTGCTGGGTTACAGGCGTGCACGACTGTGCCAGCTCTTTCAGTTGTTTTTATTTCACTTGTGCTTCTTCTAGCATAAAGGGGAAAGGGAAGACAAATTATTACCTCTTACGATATGTCAGAGCCTTCTAGTTATAAAAATCTTCAAAATAAAAAATTATCTTTTCTATTAAGGATTTTAAAATTTCTTTTCTTGGTTCTGGTTAGTTGCAATTCAAACCAATTTTGTTCCTATACAGGGTCTAATTTAGTCCTAAGCCAGATCTACTAAGAAACTCAAAGAGGATAAGATCTGATCCCTGTCCTGCTGCGCCCCTCCCCTGACTCAGGCAATGTCAAGGCCCTACTGAGTTGGATGGCGCAAGGCGTCCATCCTCTGAAGGAGCGCAGTATGTTTCTGGGAATGGGCTGATTTGTTTTTGTATTCCTTTAATAAGTATAGTTTTGATTTCTCATATAACCATTAAGTATAAAGGAAAAATCATGACTTTCCTAATTAATGCAACTACTTCTAAGACATAGATCTGTTTGATCTAAATGCAATGATTGAGCTGTGGAGTGTAAATTGTTAATGTCTAAAGAAAAATTCCCTGTATTCCTGTCAAAGAAGTTTTTGAGAAATTAAATTAAAATCTAGAGAAGGAAAATTAATGTTAAGAAGATAGATTAGTGCTAAGTACTGGGCAACTTGTTCTTGTTCCTGTGCACAATGGTTTTTGCTCTTACTTTTGTTTGATTACAAGTAATAACAAATCAACTACTTGCCGTAACCATGGCACCGGTTCCAGTCAGCAAGTCAAGAAAGAATAGTCAAGGTATAGGCCAATAGTTTGGGACATTTGTAACTATTATTAAAATTAACTAAGCAGAAACAGCTCAAAGCAAAACTCGAACTGAAAGTACAAATGCTTGCTTATGCATAAGCCAAGATACATTCTTTTATTCTAATTGTAGCTACGTAATATTTTGATTTGTTTGAATAATGATTTCTGTTTTGTAACCACAAAGTACTGTAAGCCTGCCAAAATGAAAAGTATATATGATCAACTTCACAAGTAAAGATTGGGATCAACACCTTCACTTTGGTGTCTGTGTTGTTTCTACACCCCCTTTTTCGCCGACTCCTCACCATCCCTTCGTCTCCTGAGACTCCCTGTCTGAGCTGGTCTCCGACACTGTCCTTCAACCAACTTACAATCTAATGGGAAGATGAACTCAATATGTGCAGGAAACTTGGTAACAATTCTATGTAATCTACAAATTATCATTATTTTCCCTTAGTGTTTGCTTGGGCAGCTCTGGGAATTGAGCACTTAATACTCGTCAAAGCCCCTCATTCCATCTTGAATATGCGCTCCACCAGGTCCTAGTTGGGCCTCTCAATTGTGTTCTAAACACTAGGGCAACACCTGTGTAAATGTGCACTCAGTAAAGGTTTGAAGATTGAAGAAGGTCTGTCAAGTACATCCATGGAGAAGAGTTTTTAAAAGATTCTTTAAAGACGGTACTGTGTGGGACCTAAAGGATCTAACAAGACTTGACAGAGGCGAGAGGACATTTCTGTCAGTGGTTCTGGTGCAGATATCTTGCTGAGAAAAATAAAGCCTCTGTGGGCATAATTGAGGCAGCATAGCCCAGCGGCTTCTGAGGAACCTCAGTGTCTCCTGTCTCCTAAACATATCCCTTATGGAGACCCTCAGCTCAGTTCTCACAGAACAAGGATCTCTGCATCTTTCTTTCCCAATCAGTCATATCAAATTCAGGTGACCGAGAATGAAGTCACTTATGAGTGACCCCAAAATATAATATTTATAAAGGAGGGGGGTTGTGTATGAAGTAGATTACTCACAAGCTTCAGGGATTTATTACACTTAATAAATTGCTTGCAACTCCCCTCCCCAAGCACCCATGTGTTGTAAGATAAAGATTAAAACCCCTAGTTAGTGAATGAATACGTTTCTAAACATAACTTCTTCTACAATAATGATTTTTATTTAAACAGATATTTTGGTAGGTCTATTGTTATGCTATATTGTATCATAATGGAAATGTGTCCCTATATTTTCTCCCTAAAAATTATTCCTTTCTGTCATGCTCTTCAAAAGCAGAGGATTAACACTTAGCATTATCTATTTTTTACCATAAGTAATTTTCCACACACATCATCTCATTTAAGGAATTTTGCATCCCAGGATTTCTGGTCATGTTTTGGGTTTTCTTCCAGTACTGGAGGCATCATTGTAAATCCCTCAGGTCTTGTGATAACCTCTGAAGTTATTTCTACTCTGGCAATATAAGTAGTATTGTGGAAACTTAGACACACATAGAAAAGGTGCTACGGTAGGTCATTACATAAATGTCATCAAAGTGGTATTTAAAATATGTACAATATTCTGTAATATGTTTTTAAGGTGTAGGTATATCCTGATTCTGGGATAGTGTTATTGAAAATTGTGATGGTAAATAAACTACTTACCAGCAACTCTCAAAGAGAGGCATAGATTTTCTGGTTTTGGTGTGGCCCTTGCTGCTCTCCATACTAGCACCTGGGCTGCAAAGAAAGCTCTTTTCTAAAACTGGCTGTTGGTCTCCATTCACCACAAAACGGACCTGTTATTCTGAAAGTTACCTGTCACATATCTGTGGCCTCATGAAAGAGTCAAAATTTTCTGATCTCTCACAATTCATTTTCCTGTGATGGACATTTATAGAGGTCTGGGGCTGACCTGTTGAAAATATGCATCGAGCCTTTCCTCTGCAGCTGCTCTGGTACTCCTCAATGTGCAAACACAACTCAAGGGCAACAGCTTGAGTTCAACTGTAACAATGGAGAGCAGTTAATTCGCTGTTGGATTCATTAATATCTTGGCAATCACCTGTTCCCAGCATGCAGCAAGAAGATCAGCGTCCTCTGTCTTCTGGGATGTGGGATAGCGAAGTTCAGAGTTAGATTTCTGCTAAGAAGTTGTGGGTGGCTGAAACCTCAAGACTGCCTTCCCCTTCCCACTAGGGAGAGAAGGGGTCAGGGTGGGTGTACACTTATTGGGATGGATTTCGCACGGCATATGAAGTTTTTTCTTCATGTTACATACTTTGCCGGATGGACAGATATCAGAAGCCACAATATTAAAAACATCCCCACTATCTTCAGCTGATCCACTCCTGCTAAGGACTGATCCCTTACCAAACCTTGTATGACTTCCTGCCCCTTAATTTTAGGATCCTGCTCATGACCTGGTAAAGAAATTGTTTGCTATGGAGTTTAAAAGTAGGGGAAAAAAAGAGTCATCAAACAGCTCTTTCGGGCACAGATGGAGAAAGACAACAAGCTTGAAAGTCTTTTAGTATTTTACTGCACAAAAATAAAAATAAAAGTATTAGATAAAGAGGTAAGTCTCTAAAACTTAAAATTTCCAATAATATAATAGGGTTTTCCTCATGCTTAGGAGAGACACATTAACAATACTCCTGAAAGATCTTAGAATGATTAGCCATCAGGGAAAGGCAAAGCTAAAGCACATTTGATGAAGCACTTCACACATTCCAGGGTCGTCACAATAAAAGGAATGATAATGATGTGTTGTTAAGGGAGTGAGGAAATCAGAAGCTTTATTCACCACTCTTAATAATAAGGTAAGCTGGTTCCACTGGTCTGAAAATGATCTGGAACTTCTTCAGAAAGTTAAATATGGAGTTAACGATCCATTCTTACACTCATACTTACAAACTCAAGATAAATTAAAAAGTTGTCCATCAATGATTTGTACATGAATGTTCATAATATATATATATAATAATGTTCATATTATATATACACGAATCTTATTCATATTAGTGAAAAAGTGAAAATGACCAGGCAGGTCTGTAATCTAGCTACTCAAGAAGCTGAGGCAGAAGGATCACAAATTCAGGTACAACCTGGGAAAATTTACAAGACCCTGTCTCAAAACAAAATTTTTAAAAGGGTTGGGCTTTGGCTTAGTGGTAGAACATTGTTTTAGTGTGCAGGAGGCTCCGGGTTCAATCTGCAGTACGACACCCACAGACACAAAGTAAAAAATTACTATCCAGTGGGAAATGAACAAAGAAATGTGGCATTTTTATAAGATGGAAATCAGAATAAGGAGGAATAAACTAAAATACTTATACAAGCTACAATATAACTGAAAATTGCAAACATCCTAAGTGAAAGGAGTCAGATCCAAAAGGCATATATGGTATTACTTCATTAAAAATATCCACAGAAACTCGAGTGTTTACATGGGTCTTTCCACATGTGAAGGAGAAACACAGAAATGGTGTTTATTTAAAACTTAGAATCAAGATCCATTAGGAAAATGCAAGTCAAAGTCAGATTGCACATACCACTTCACATTCACTAGTGTTGGCTAGAGCTGCAATATTGGGGGAAAGGAGATTGACTGCTTTGGGTATAGGCTTTTTTTGGAGAGAAAAGTAATAAAAATATTCTGAAATACCTGTGGATTAGAGAACACAGGTGAGGTCACAATGTGTCACATACTTAGCACAGTGTGCTTCCCCTGGTTGGAGGGGCACCACAATGGTCATGAGACACTGTATGGAGAGAGCGCTCTTGTAATTGCTGCTGAAGAGTTAACATATTTCTACAACTCAGAAATTTCCTAGAATGAAACCATCATCTTATTCTAATCTCACTATATAGTCTGTCTCCCAGAAAGCTTCCTCAGGGCACTCTGGACCTCGTTGCTTCTCAGGCTGTGAATGATGGGCTTCAACATGGGGGTCACCACACAGAAGAGCACTGAGACCAGGGTGTCCGTGTCCAGCCTTCTCTGGGCCTGTCATAGTGGAAGTTGGCTGTTCTATAGAAGACCACCACGACAGTGAGTGGGGATACACAGGTGGAGAAGGCCTTCCTCATGCCCTGGGCAGAGGGAATTTCCAGGATGGCCGCCATGAGTGCGTAGGATCCTGCAGTGAAGAGGCAGGGGCTCAGGCCCATGGTGGCACTGTCAATGTGTAGCGCAGACTAGTTGACAGAGGTCTCTGAGAAGGAGAGCTTCAGAAGCAATGGGGTGTCACAGAGAAAGTGGCTGAACTGCTGGGGCCCACTCAGAGTGAGTGTGATGGCCAGCACCGTGTGTGTGACAAAATTCACCAGCCCACACAGCCATGACCCAGTCACCAGGCTAACACAGACCTTCACATTTATGAAGACTGGGTACTGAGGAAAACGGCAGGTGGCCACACAGCAGTCATACTGGCCACACAACCAGTAAGACACCTTCTTTGCCAGCATTTGTCACCAAGAAGAAGATCTGGGAAAGGCAACCCTCATAAGAAATGGCCTTCTTCTCCCAGAAAAAGTTCACCAGCAGTACTGGGAGGGTGGTGGATGTGTAGCAGACGTCCAAGAAGCTCAAATTGTTGAGGAAAAAGTACATTGGAGTGTGGAGAGCAGGACTGACCCTGGTGGCCACTATTATGAGCATGTTCCCCAGGAGAGTGGTCAGGTAAATGACCAGAAAAAGCAGGAAGAACCAGCCCTGTAGGTTGGAGTGGTTGGAAAATCCCAAGAAGATGAATTCAGTGACAAATGATTGATTGCTCATTTCCAATGTTGTCATAGCTACAAAACAGAGAAAAAGAGACCATGATGAGAATGGACTTAGAGCACCCCAAACAGGCTTGTTAATCTGCAGCAACATGGCAAATAATATCGAATGAAAAGCAGCCTGGAGACTGATAACCTGTGTGACTGGTCTCATCGAATCAGACCCATGGAGCCGCACACATTTGCAGGGGTGATGGTGGGTAGGAGTAACCAGAGAATTGGTAGAAGCCAACAGAAAGCCATTCGACCTCATCATGGTGTGAAGTGTTTTCTCACTGTCTTAGTAATCTCTGTCTCCTGTTGTCGTTTTATGTAAACATAGGAATTTTGGAGAAGTTCATTTTCATTGCAAATGTTAAGAAAAAAATTTACAAAGCAGAGTCATCATCTGCAGAAGCAGTCGGTGTTGCCTTCAGTGTTTTCCAAAGTAGAGTTTTTCTCATTTTACATCAATCTTGATCTCTGTGTTCGGAAAGGCAGAAGTTAACTCTTCCTGTACAATGCTGAAATTATCAGGGCCAGAGAAAAATAGAGGAAAGAAGTTGATGAAGTGGGGTTGGACTAGGTATCTTAAGTATACAGGGAAGATCAGTGGAGTAGAAGGAGAATGAGAGGACGGAGAGGTTTGGGAAGGAAGGAAATGTGAAAAGTCTTTACGCAGATCATGTTATGTGCACATGGAAGTCTAAAACAGGGGACTGCACCTGTATGTATATGTAGAAAGCACCAGTCAGAAATTAACAGATAAATGACCCAAAGAAAGATCAGTAGAGAAAGGACAATGGGGCCAGGAAGGGGAGGGAGATGGTGGGTGGGGACTGAATGGAGTAAATGAGATTCTATGCAGGTAGGATCTTTTCCAAATCAACCCAACTTCTATGTATAACTATTATGCTCTAATAAAAAAATTTAAGAAGATGACATGATCCTATCAGCAAAGAATGAGATTTGAATTCTTCTTGACCTATTTGTATACCTTTAATTTCTTTCTTTTGTCCAATGGCTCTGGCAATTTCAAGGATGAAGTTGAATAGAAGTGGTGAAAGACGGGGCACCCTTTCTGCTTCCAGTTTTTAGACGGAATGCTTTCAACCTTTCTCCACTTAGAATGATGCTGCCTTGTGTTTAGCATAGATAGCTTTTACAATGCTTTTACAAAGTTTCTTCTGTCCCTAGTGTTTCTACTGTTTTGAAAGGTAGGGGTGCTATATTTTGTTAAATGCTTTCTCTGCATCTATTGAGATGATCAATAAACTTACATCTCTCTTAAATATACTTAATCTCTCCCCTTTTGCTAAACATTCAGATCATCTCCAGTCCTATAAATATTTTAATGAACATTTTCCTACATAAACATATGTGACCATTTCGAATTATCTCTTCAGAATAAAATTTAAATCTGACATAAAAGAATTTGTTGTGCAGTTTCTATTTAAAACTAGCTCATGGGAGAAATTATATTAAGTGAAATAAGCCAGACACATAAAGAGAAATAGCAGCTTTTCACTTCTTTCTGGAAGCTAAAAAGTTGATCTCAGAGAAGTAGGGAGTAGAGCAGTGGTTATTGGATCCTGGGAGAGAATCACAAAAATCATTGTGAGTCTGATTTCTCAAAGACGCATGTGAAGGACTGCCTGAAACATGCCCTCTGAGTGTGGTCTTTAAAAAAAAATAAGAATGGACTTCTAACAGGGTCCTCAGAAAATCTCTCTTCTCTCCTCAGTGGGCAGCAGGAGGTCCATGGGTCTGGCTGCCTAGGAGCTAGCTGTGGTGTGCAAATGGGCAGGACCAGGATGGCTGGAGAATCTCAATAATAACTAGTAGCCCGCATTCTAGGTGAGGGCAGGCTGGAAACAGGCCATCCAGAAGGAAATGGCTTGAGCTCTGAAAATGACAGAATCTGTGGATTTAGGAAACGGTTGTGGGTCCAATCCACTCATAACACCTACTCCCTGGGTCAGTCCACGGTTGCCACAGTTACCACAGGCCTGACCAGAACAACCCGGAGGGGGAGATGCACTCTGGTCTCCTGGCTTGGAGGTTTGGTCTGGGGCCAGCTAACCCATTGCTGCTGGCCTGAGATGAGGTGAGATGCTGAGGTGGAAGGGAACAAGGGGGGAAGCGTCCCTAGCTAATGGCCGCCAGAAGGTTGGGGCGGGGGAGGGAACAGAAGGAGACAGTTCGCAGGGGACAAGATGTGATTTCCCAGGGCATGTCCCTAGCCACACTCCACCTGCCCACACTCCTCTCAGTACAGTGGGCCTTTCAGATAATTAACCCACAAAATGGATGGATCCACAGATTAGGTCACAAGTCTCACAGTCTAATCATTTCACTTCTGAACACTGCTTCTGTGGCTGACCCTGAGCTTTTGGTGGGGGGATACCTCATTTCTAAGCCATAATATTCTCTACAGTACATGTGATTTGGTTAGAATACCTTCATGTTATCTGGGAGAGTAACCGGTTGCCAAAACAAGATTAAAAGGAAATATCTGGTAACTGAAGATGTAACATTTGGAGCTTGGGGAAAAGCTCTGAAGAGGAGCCCTGGGTGGAGCACTTTAAAGTCCTGGTGACGAGGACACAAGAGCGCACCTGGTCTGTGGGTTAGCTGAGTGGGAGTGGGATCACTCATTAAAACATAAAAAAAATGAGAAGGAGCGTGTCTGGGGAGAAGAAAGGAGAAAAAGAGGTTGGGCCTGGAGTCTGGGTACCTGCGGAGTCTCCACAAGGAGATTCAAGGAGGCAGCGGGACAGGATCCCAGGAGATAGACCATGGAGTCATGGCTTAGAGTGACTGTGGAAGTCACAGGTGCTCATAAAGCCAAAAGAGAGCAGGGTGAGTAGAGAGGGCCTGATGGACTGTGCGGAAAAGAAGGTGTCCAGAAGGAGGCTCACAAGATATCAGCAATGATTCTGCACCACAGTGTCAAAGCTCTGCTCTCTGTAACAGGCCTTCTGTACCGCAGTCTAAAACCTCTGCTCCCTAAAACAGTCCTTCTTCACCCCAGTCTTTATCCTCTGTTCCCTGCAACAATCCTTCTCCACCACAGTCTCAACTTTCTACTCTCTGAAACACTCCTTCTGCAACCCAGTCTCGAACATCTGCTCTCTGCAACAGTCCTTCTGCACCTCAGTCTGAAAACTCTGCTCTCTGCAACAATCAATCTGCACCCAGTCTCCAACCTCTGCTCTCTATAATATCCTTCTGCAACCCAGTCTTATAACTCTGCTCTCTTTAATAGGCCTTCTGCACCAGAGTCTCCAAACTCTGCTCTCTGCAGCGATCCTTCTGCACCCCAAGATCCAACATCTGCTCTCTGCAACAGTACTTCTGCACCTCAGTCTTAAAACGCTGCTCGCTGAAACAATCGTTCTGCACCCCAGTCTTAAACCTCTGCTCTTGTAACACTTCTTCTGCACCTCTGTCTCCAAAATGATCTCTGTAAGATCCTTCTGCAACCCAGTCTCGAAACTGTGCTATCTGCAACAGTCCTTCTGCACCCCAGTCTCCAACCTCTGCTCTGTGCAACCTTTCTTCTGCAACCTAGTCTTCAACCTGTTCTCTCTTAAACTATCCTACTGCACCCCGGTCTCCAAATTCTGCTCTCTGTAGCGATCCTTCTGCACCTGAGTCTCCAACCTCTGCTCTCTGCAACGATCCTTCTGCATCCCAGTCTTCCACATCTGCACTCTGCAATGGTCCTTCTGCACCCCAGTCTCCAAACTCTGCTCTCTGTAACAGTCCTTCTAAGCCTCAGTCTGAAAATTCTGCTCTCTGCAACAATCCTTCTAAACCCCAGTCTCCAAACTGTGCTATCTGTAACAATCCTTCTGCACCCCAGTCCCCAATATCTGCTCTCTGTAACAGGTCTTCTGCAACCCAGTCTCCAAACTCTGCTCTTCGTAACAGGCCTTCTGCACCCCAGTCTCCAAGCTCTGCTCTCTGCAACGATCATTCTTCACCTCAGTCTTCAACCTCTGCTCTCTGCAACAGTCCTTCTGCACCCCAATCTCCAAAATCTGGTCTCTGTAACAATCCTTCTGCACCTCAGTCTCCAACCTCTGCTCTCTGCAACGATTCTTCATCACCCCAGTCTCCACACTCTATTCTCTGTAACAGTCCTTCTGCACCCCAGTCTCCAATCTCTGCTCACTGCAACATTCTTTCTGCACCTCAGTCTCCAACCTCTGCTCTCTGCTACAGTACTTCTGCAACCCGGGCTCCAACATCTGCTCTCTGTATCAGTCCTTTTGCACCTCAGTCTCCAACCTCTGCTCTCTGCTACAGTACTTCTGCAACCCAGGCTCCAACATCTGCTCTCTGTATCAGTCCTTTTGCACCTCAGTCTCCAACCTCTGCTCTCTGCAGCAGTTCTTTTACACCCCAGTAACCAAAATCTGCTCTGTGTAACGATCCTTCTGCACCTTAGTTTCCAACCTCTGTTTTCTGCAGCTGTCCTTCTACACCCCAGGCTACAAACTCTGCTCTCTGTATCAGTCCTTCTGCACCCCAGTCTCCAAACTCTACTTTCTGTATCAGTTATTCTGCACCCCAGTCTAAAACCTCTTCTCTCTGTAACAGTCCTTCTGCACCTCAGTCTCCAACCTCTGCTCTCTGCTACAGTCCTTCTGCACTCAAGTCTCCAACCTCTTCTCTCTTCAACATTTCTTCTGCACCCCAGTCTCTAACTTGTGCTCTCCGTAAATATCGTACTGCACCCCGGTCTCCAAACTCTGCTCTCTGTAGAGATCCTTCTGCACTTCAGTCTCCAACATCTGCTCTCTGCAACGATCCTTATGCATCCCAGTCTCCAACCTCTGCTCCCTGCAACAGTCCTTCTGCACCCCAGTCTCCAAGCTCTACTCTCTGTAACAGTCCTTCTGCGCATCAGTGTCTAACCTCTGCTCTCTTTAAGGATTCTTCTGCACCTCATGTCCAAACTCTGCTCTCTGTAACAGGCCTTCTGCACCACAGTCTCCAACCTCTGCTTTCTGTAACAGTACCTCTGAACCCCAATCTCCAATCTTTGCTCTCTGTAACACTCCTTCTGCACCCCAGTCTCCATCCTCTGCTCTCTGTAAGAATCCTTTGACACCACTGTCTCCAACCTCTCCTCTCTGTAAAAGTTCTTCTGCACCTCAGTATCCATCCTCTGCAATCTGTAACGGTCCTACTGCACCCCAGTCTCCATCCTCTGCTCTCTGTATCAGTCCTTCTGCACACAAGTCTCCAAACTCTGCTCTGTGCAACATTTCTTCTGCATCTCAGTCTCCAACCTGTGCTCTCTGTGAAAGTCCTTCTGCACCCCAGTCTCCAACATCTGCTCTCTGAAACAATCCTCCTGCACCTCTATCTCCAACGTCTGCTCTCTGTAACTCTCCTTCACACCACAGTCTCCAAACTCTGCTCACTATAACAGTCCTTTTGTACCGCAGTCTCCAACGTCTTCTGTCTATAATGGTACTTCTTCACCCCAATTCCAAACCTCTGTTTTCTGAAACAGTCCTTCTGCACCTCAAACTCCAACCTCTGCTCTCTGTAACAGTCCTACTAAGCCACAGTCTGAAACCCCTGCTCTCTGAAACAATCTTTCTAAACCCCAGTCTTCACACTGTGCTATCTTTAACAATCCTTCTGCACCCCAGTCTCAAACCTCTGCTCTTTGTGAGATCCTTCTCCACCCCATTCTCCAAACTTTGCTCTCTGTAACAGTCATTCTGCACCTCAGTCTCCAACCTCATCTCTCTGCAACGGCCCTTCTGCACCCCAGTATCCAACTTCTGTTCTCTGCAGCAGTCCTTCTGTACCGCAGACTACAAAGTCTGCTCTCTGTTACAATCCTTCTGCACCCCAGTCTCCAAACTCTACTTTCCGTATCAGTTATTCTGCAACCCATTCTGAAAACTTTGCTCTCTGTATCAGTTTTTCTGAACCTCAGTCGCCAAACTCTGCTCTTCGCAACAGTCCTTCTGCACCCCAGTCTCAAACTTCTGCTCTGTGCAAAAGTCCTTCTACACACCAATCTTTAACATCTGCTCTCTGCAATGATCCTTCTGCACCCAAGTTTCCAACGTCTTCTCTCTGCAATAGTCCTGCTGCACCCCAGTCTCCAACCTCTGCTCTCTGTAGCGATCCTTCTGCACCTCATTTTCCAAACTCTGCTCTCTGCAACGATCCTTCTGCACCCCAGTCTCCATCCTCTGCTCTCTGTAAGAATCCTTTTGCACCCCAGTCTCCAAATTCTCCTCTTTGTGAAATTACTTCTGCACCTCAGTCTTCAAGTTCTGCAATCTGTAACAGTCCTTCTGTACACCAGTCTCAAACTTCTGCACTCAGAAATGATCTTTCTGAACCTCAGTCTCCAACCTCTGCTCTCTTTAATAGTCCTTATGCACCCCAGTCTTCAACATCTGCTCTCTGCAACGATCCTTCTTCTTCTCAGGATCCGACCTCTGCTCTCTGCAACGGTCCTTCTACATCCCAGTTTCCAAAATATTTTCTCTGTAGCAGTCCTTCTGCACCTCAGTCTCGAAACTCTGGTCTCTGAAACAGTCCTTCTAAACCCCTGTCTCCAACCTCTGCTCTCAGTAACAGTTCTTGTGCACACCAATCTCCAAACTCTGCTCTCTGTAACACTCCTACTGCACCCAAGTCTCCACCATCTACTCTCTGTAAAAGTCTTTCTGCACCTCAGTCTCCAACCTCTGCTCTCTGTAACATCTTTCTGCAACCCATTCTCCAAACGCTGCTCTCTGTAAGAGTCTTCTGCACCCCAGTCTCCAAACTCTGTTCTTCGTAACAGGCCTTCTGCACCCAGGTCTTTAATTTCTGTTCTTTATAACAATCCTTCTGCACCCAGTCTCAAAATGTTGCTCTCTACAAAGATCCTTCTGCATGCCAGTGTCCAACCTCTGCTCTCTGTAACAGTCCTGCTGCACCTCGGTCTACAACCTCTGCTCTTTGTAAGATCCTTTTGCAACCTTGCCTAAAAACTCTGCTCTCTATAGGAGTTCTTATGCACCCCAGTCTTCAACCTCTGCTCTCTGTAACAGGCCTTTTGCACCCAAATCTCCCACCTCTACTCTCAGTAACAGTCCTTTTGCACCTCAGTCTCCAAATTCAGCTCTCTGCATCGATCATTCTGGACCTCAGTCTCGAAACCCTACTCTCTGTAACACTCCTTCTGCACCCCAGTCTGAAACTCTGCTGTCTGCAAAGATCCTTCTGCACACCAGTCTCCAACATCTGCTCTCTGCAACAGTCCTTCTGCAACCCTGTCTCCAACCTCTGCTCTCTGCAACAGTCGTATTGCAACTCAGTCTGAAAACTCTGTTATATGCAACGATACTTCTGCACCCTAGTCTTCAAACTCTGCCCTCTGTAATACTCTCGTTGCACCTCAGTCTCGAAACTCTCCTCTCTGTAAAATCCTGCTGCAACCCTGACTACAAACTCTGCTCACTGTAACAGTTGTTCTGCACCCCAGTCTCCAAACTCTGCTCTCTGCAACAGTCTTCTGCACCCCAGGCTCCATCTTCTGTTTTCTGTAACAATCCTTTTTCACCTCAGTTACCAAAATCTGATCTCTGCAATGGTCCTTCTGCACCACAGTCTCCAACCTCTGCTCTCTGTAACAATCTTTCTGCACCCCAGTCTCCAGACACTACTCTCTACTACAATCCTTTTGCACACCAGTGTCCAACCTCTGCTCTCTGCAAAAGTCCTTCTGCAACCCAGTCTCCAACATCTGCTCCCTGCAACAATCCTTCTGCACCTAAGTCTGACAACTCTGCTCTCTGCAACGATTCTTGTGCACCCCAGTATCCAAACTCTGCTTTCTGTAATAGTCGTTCTGCACATCAGTCTCCAACCTCTGCTCTCTCTAAGATTCTTTTGCACCCCAGTTTCCAAATTCTGCTCTCTGTAATATTCCTTCTGCTCCCCAGTCTCCAACCTCTGCTCTCTGTAACAGTCCTTCTGCTCTACAGTCTCCAACCTCTGCTCTCTGTAAGAGTCCTTCGTTCCTGCAGACTCCAACCTCTGTTACCTGTAAGGGTTTTTCTGCACCCCAGTCTACAACCTCTGCTCTCTGTAATAATACTTCTGCACCCCAGTCTCCAACCTCTGCTCTCTACAATGATCCTTTTGCACCCAAGTTTCCAACGTCTTCTCTCTGCAATAGTCCTGCTGCACCCCAGTCTTCAACATCTGCAGTCTGCAACAGTCTACCTGAAGCTCAGTGTGAAAACTCTGCTCTCTACAACTATCCTTGTTCACCCCAGTCTCCCAAATCTGCTTTCTGTAACAGTTCTTCTACACTTCAGTCTCCAAAATCTGCTCTCTGTAACAGTGCTTCTTCACCCCAGCCTCCAACCTCTACGCTCTGTAAGATCCATTCGCACACCAGTTTCCAAATCTGCTCTCTGTAACAGTCCTTCTGCTCCTTAGTCTCCAACTTCTGCTCTCTGTAACAGTCCTTATGTACTGCAGTTTTCAACCTCTGGTGTCTGCAACGATCCTATTGCACCCCAGTCTCCAACCTCTCCTTTCTATATCATTCCTTCTGCACCACAGTTTCCAACCTCTTCTCTCTGTAATATTCCTTCTGCACTTCTGTCTCCAACCTCTGCTCTCTGCAACAGTTCTTCTGCACTCCAGTCTCCAATTTATGCTCTCTGCAACAGGTCTACTGCACCCCAGACTCCAAGGTCTGCACTCTGTAACAGTCCTTCTTCACACCAGTCTCCAAACTGTGCTCTCAGTAACAGTCCTCCGGTAGTGCAGTCTCCAAAATCTTTTCTCTGTAACGCTCCTTTGGCTCCCAAGTGTTCAACCCCTGCTTTCTGTATAAGTCCTTCTGCACCCCAGTCTCCAACCTCATCTCTCTTTAAAAGTTCTTCTGCACCTCAGTCTCCAAACTCTGCTCTCTGCAACAGTCCTTCTGCACCCAAGTCTCAAACCTCTGCTTTCTGCAACAGTCCTTCTGCACCCCAGTCTCCAAACTCTGCTATCTGCAACAATCCTTTTGCACCCCAGTCTCCAACCTCTGCTCTCTGTAACAATCTTTCTGCACCTCAGTCTCCAAACACTGCTCTCTACAATGGTCCTTCTGAACCTCAGTCTCTAAACTCTACTCTCTGTAACAGTCCTTCTGCACCTCAGTCTCCAACATATTCTCTCTGTAAGATTCTTCTGCAACCCAGTCTGTAAACTCTGCCCTCTGGAACAGTCCTTCTGCACACCTTCTCCAACTTCTGTTCTCTGTAACAGTCCTTCTGCACGCTGGTCTCAAACCTCTGCTCACTACAACGATCCTTCTGCACGCCAGTCTCCAACCTCTGCTCTCTGCAACAGTCCTTCTGCACCCCAGTCTCCAATATCTGCTCTCTGCAACAGTCCTCATGCACCTCAGTCTGAAAAATCTGTTCTCTGCAACGATCATTCTGCACCCCAATCTCCAACCTCTTCTCTCTATAAAAGTCCTGCTGTACCAGAGTCTCCAAAATCTCCTCTCTGTAAGATCTTTGTGAAACCCTGTCTCAACACTCTGCTGTTTGTAACAGTCCTTCTGCACCCCAGTCTCCAACCTCTGCTCTGTGTAACAGGCCTTTTGCACTCCATTCTCCAAACTCTGCTGTCTGCAACAGTCCTTCTGCACCGGAGTCTCCAAACTCTGCTTTCTGTATCAGTCCATTTGCACCCCAATCTCCAACCTCTGCTCTCTGTAACAGTCCTTCTGCACCTCAGTCTACAAACTCTGCTCTCTTCAACAGTCCTTCTGCAATCCAGTCTCCAATATCTGCTCTCCGCAACAGTCCTTCTGCACCAAAGTCTAAAAACTCTGCCTCTGTAACAGTCCTACTGAAAGGCAGTATCCAACCTCTACTCTCTGCAACAGTGCTTCTGCACACAAATCTCAAACCTGTGCTCTCCGCAACAGTTCTTCTACACCCCATGTCAAGCCTCTGCTCTCTGCAGCAGTCCCTCTGTCACCAAGTCTCCAACCTCCGCTCTCTATAACGATCCTTCTAGACCTCATTCTTCAAACTCTTTGTAAAAGTACTTCTGCACCCCTTCTCCAAACTCTGCTCTCCGTAAGAGGCCTTCTACACCCCAGTCTCCGACCTCTTTTCTGTGTAGCAATCCTACTGCACCCCAGTCTCCAACCTCTGCTCTCTACAACGATCCTTCTGCACCCCAGTTTCCAACTTCTGCTCTGCAACAGTCCTTCGGCACCCTAGTCTCCAACATGTGCTCTCTGCAACAATCCTTCTGCACCCTAGTCTCCAACCTCTGCTCTCTGTAACAGTCCTGCTGCACCTCAGTCTCCAAACTCTGCTCTCTGTAAGATCCATCTGAACCCCAGTCTCCAAACTCTACTCTCTGTAACAGTCCTACTGCACCCCAGTCTCCAAAATCTGCTCTCTCTAACAGTCCTTCTGCACCTCAGTCTCCAACCTCTGCTTTGTGTAACAGTTCTTCTGTACCCCAGGTTCTAAAATCTGCTCTCTTAAACGATCTTTCTGGAACCCAGTCTCTAATGTCCGCTTTTTGCAACAGTCCTTCTGCACCACAGTCTTCAACCTCTGCTCTCTGTAAGATCTTTCTGCACTCCAGTTTCCAAACTCTGCTCTCTGTAACATTCCTTCTCCACCCCAGTCTCCAAACTCTGTCCTCTGCAACAGTTTTTCTGCTCCCCAGAATTGAACATCTGCTATCTGTAACAGTCCTTCTGTACCGCAGGCTCCAACCTCTGCTTTTTGTAAGGATCCTTCTACACCCCAGTCTCCATCTCAGCTTTCTGTATCAGTCTGTCTAAACCCCAGTGTCCAACCTCTGTTCTCTGTATCTATCCTTCTGCACCTTAGTCTCCAACCTGTGCTCTATGTAAGAGTTCTTCTGCACCCCAGTCTCCAACCTCTGCTCTCGGTAACAGACCTATACAGCAGTCTCCAAACTCTGCTCTCTGTAATGCTCCTTCTGAAGCTCAATTTTGAAACTCTGCTTTCTGTAACAGTCCTTCTGCACATGAGTCTGCAAACTCTCCTGTCTGTAACACTCCTTATACACCTCAATCCCCATACTCTGCTCTCTGTAACAGTCCACCTGCAATTCAGTCTCCAACCTCTGCTCTCTGTAAGATCTTTCAGCAACCCAGTGTCCAAACCCTGCTCTGTATAACAGTCTTCTGCACCCCAGTCTCCAACGTCTCCTCTCTGTAACTGGCCTTCTGCACACCAGTCTCCAAACTCTGCTCTCTGCAACGAAACTTCTGCACCCCAGTCTCCAAACTCTGCTCTCTGCAATGATCCTACTGCACCCCTGTCTCCAAACTCTGGTCTTGTAATGGTCCTTCTGAAACCCAATTTCCAACCTCTGCTTTCTGTAACAGTCCTTTTGCACCTCAGTCTCCAAACTCTGCTCTCTGTAACAGTCTTTCTACACCTCAGTCTCCAACCTCTGCTCTCTGTAACAGTCCTTCTTCACCTCAATCTGACACGTCTGCTCTCTGCACGATCCTTCTGCGCCCCAGTCTCAAAACACTGCTCTGTGTAACAGTCCACCTGCACCTCAGACTCCAACCTCTCTTCTCTATAACAGGCCTTCTGCAAGCCAGTCTCCAAACTCTTTTCTCTGTAGCAGGCCTTCTGCACCCCAATCTTCAAAATCTGCTCTCTGCAATGATCCAACTACACCCCACTCTCTAACTTCTGATTTCTGCAACAGTCCATCTGCACCTCAGTCTCCAAATTCTGCTCTCTGTAAGATGCTTCTGCACCCTAGTCTCCAACCTCTGCTCTCTGTAACAGTCCTGCTGCAACTTGGTCTACAAAATCTGCTCTCTGTAAGATCCTTGAGCAACCTTGTCTAAAAACTCTGCTCTCTGTAACAGTTCTTCTGCGCCCCAGTCTCCAACCTCGGCTCTCGGCAACAGTCCTTTTGCACATCAGTCTCCAAACTCTGCTCTCAGCAACGATCCTTCTGCACCCCAGTCTCCAAATTCTGCTCTCTCTAACAGTCCTTCTGCACCTCAGTCTCCAACATCTGCTCTCTGTAACAGTCCTCTGCACCTCAGTCTTCAACCTCTGCTCTCTGCAAAAGTCCTTCCACACCCCATTCTCTAACCTCTGTTCTCTGCAACAGTCCTTATAAACCACAGTCTCCAACATCCGCTCTCTGCAACAGTCCTTCTGAACCCTAGTCTCCAACGTATGCTCTTTGTAACGGTCCTTCTGTACTACAGTCTCCAAACTCTGCTCTCTCTAGCGGTCCTTCTGCACCCCAGTCTCCATCCTCTGCTCTCTGTATTAGTACTTCTGCACCCCAGTCTCCAAACTCTGCTCTCTGTAACATTAATTCTGCACCTCAGTCTCCAAATTCTGCTCTCTGTAAGATGCTTCTGCACCTCAGACTCCAACCTCTGCTCTCTGTAACAGTCCTTCTGCACCTCAGTCTCTTACCTCTGCTCTCTCTAACAGGCCTTCTGCACCTCAGTCTCCCAACTCTGCTCTCTGTGAGATCCTTTTGCAACCAAGTCTTTAAACTCTGCATTCTGTAAGAGTTCTTCTGCACAACAGTCTCAAACCTCTTCTCTGTGCAACGATTCTTCTCCACCCCAGTCTCCAACCTCTGCTCTCCAGTATCCAAACTCTACTCTCTGTAACATTCCTTCTCCACCCCATTCTTTAACCTCTGCTTTCTGCAAATGTCCTGCAACACCCCAGTCTCCATCCTCTGCTCTCTGCAACAGTTCTTCTGCTCCCAAGTCTCCAACATCTGCTCTCTGCAACAGTCCTTCTGCACCCAGTCTCCAAACTCTGCTCTCTATAACAATCCTTCTGCACCTCAGTCTCCAAACTCTGTTCTCTGCGATGGTCCTTCTGCACCTCAGTCTCCAACCTCTACTCTCTGCAATAGTCCTTCTGCACTTCACTCTCCGACCTCTGCTCTCTGAAGGATCCTTCTAAAACTCAGTCTCAAACCTCTAGTTTCTGTATCTATCCTTCTGCACCCCAGTCTCCAACTTCTGCTTACTCTAAAAGTCTTTCAGCAACTCAGTCTCCAACATCTACTCTCTGCAACATTCCTTCTGCAGCCCAGTCTTCATCCTCTGCTCTCTGCAACAGTCCTTCTTCACCAAAGTCTCCATCCTCTGCTCTCTGCAACAGTCCTTCTGCACCCCAGTCTCCAAACTCTGCTCTCTGTAACAATTCTTCTGCACCTCAGTCTCCAAACACTGTTCTCTGCAAAGGTCCTTCTGCACCTCAGTCTCCAACCTCTACTCTCTGTAACAGTCCTTCTGCACTTCACTCTCCAACCTCTGCTCTCTTTAGGATCCTTCTAAAACCCAGTCTCAAACCTCTGCTCTCTGTATATATTATTCTGCACCTCAGTCTGCAACCTCTGCACTCTGTTACAGTTTTACTATACTGCAGTCTTTAAACTCTGATCTCTGTTACGGTCCTTCTGCACCCCAATTTCCAACGACTTCTTTCTGTAACAGTCCTTCTGCACCTCAGTCTCCAAACTCTGCTCTCTGTAACAGTCCTTCTACACGTCAGTCTCCAACCTCTTCTGTCTGTAACCATCCTTCTGCACCTCAGTCTGACACCTCTGCTCTCTGCAAGATTCTTCTGCACTCCAGTCTCCAACCACTGTTCTCTATATCAGTTGTTTTGAACACCAGTCTCAAAACTCTGCTCTCTGTATCTATCCTTCTGCACCTCAGTCTCCAACCTGTGCTCTCTGTAACATTCCTTCTACACCCCAGTCTCTAACCTCTGCTTTCTGTAACAGTTTTTTTATACCGCGGTCTCCAAACTCTGGTCTTTGTAACGGTCCTTCTGCACCCCAATTTCCAACCTCTGCTTTTTGTAACAGTCCTTCTGCACATCAGTCTCCAAACTCTGCTCTATCTAACAGTTCTTCTACACCTCAGTCTCCAACCTCTGCTCTCAGTAACAGTCCTTCTGCAAATCAGTCTGAAACCTCTCGTCTCTGCATGGTCCTTCTGCATCTCAGTCCACCTGCACCTCAGTCTCCAACCTCTCCTCTGTGTAACAGGCCTTCTGGACGCCAGTCTGCCAACTCTGCTCTCTGTAGCAGGCCTTCTGCACCCCAGGGTCCATAATGTGCTTTCTGCAATGATCCTTCTGCACCCCAGTCTCCAACCTCTGATCTCTGCAACAGTATATCTGCAACTCAGTCTCCAAATTCTGCTCTCTGTAAGATGCTTCTGCACACCTTTATCTAACCTCTGCTCTCTGTATCAGTCATTCTGCACCCGAGTCTCCAACCTCTGCTCTCTGAAACAGGACTTTTCCACCCTAGTCTAAAACCTCTGATCTCTACAACAGTCCTTCTGCACACTAGTTACCAACATCTGCTCTCTGCAACAGTCCTTCTGCACCTAAGACTTAAATCTCTGCTCTCTGCAACGACCCTTCTGCACCCCAGTCTCCTACTTCGGCTCTCTGTAACAGTCCTTCTGCACCTCAGTCTCCCAATTCTTCTCTCTGTAAGATCCTTCTGCAACCCAGTCTTTAAACTCTGCACTTTTTACCTGTACTTCTGCACAACAGTCTCCTACTACTGCTCTCTGTAACAGGACTTCTGCAACCCAGTCTCCAAACTCTGGTCTTTATAACAGGCTTTCTGCACCCCAGTCTCCAACCTCTTCTCTCTGCAACGATTCTTCTCCACCCCAGTCTCCAACATCAGCTGTCTGCAACAGTCGTTTTGAACCCCAGTCTCCAAACTCTGCTCTCTGTAAGATCCATCTGAACCCCAGTCTCCAACCTATGCTCTCAGTAACAGTCTTTCTACACCCAAATCTTCAAACTCTGCTCTCTGTTACAGTCTTTCTGCACCTCAGTCTCTAACCTCTTCTCTCTGTAACAGTCCTTCTGCACCCTAGTCTCTAAAATCTGCTCTCGACAACATTCCTTCTGCACCCCAGGCTTCAACATCTGCTCTCTGCAACAGTCCTTCTGCACCCCATTCTCCAAACTCTGCTCTCTGCAACGAACCTTCTGGACCCCAGTCTCCAACCTCTGCTCTTTGTATCAATCCTTCTGCACCTCAGTCTTCAACCTTTGCTTTCTGTAACAGTCCTTCTGCACCCCAGTATCCAACCTCTGCTCTCTGTAACAGTACTTCTATACCGCAGTCTCCAAACTCTGCTCTCTGTAACGGTCCTTCTGAAACCCTAATTTCCAACCTCTGCTTTCTGTAACAGTCATTCTGCATGTCAGTCTCTAAACTCTGCTCTCTGTAACAGTCCTTCTACACCTCAGTCGGAAACCTCTGCTCTCCATGATTCTTCTGCACCCCAATCTCCAACCACTGCTCTCTGTAATAGTAAACCTGCACCTCAGTCTCCAACATCTGCTCTCTGTAAGTTCCTTCAGCAAACCAGTCTCCAAACTCTGCTCTCTGTAACAGTTTTTCTGCACCCAAGTCTCCAACCTCTCCTCTCTGTAACAGGCCTTCTGCACTCCAGTCTCGAAACTCTGCTCTCCATAGCAGGCCTGCTGCACGCCAGTCTCCAAACTTTGCTCTCTATAGCAGGCCTTCTTCACCCTAGTCTCCAAACTCTGCTCTCTGCAATGATCCTTCTACATTCCAATCTCCAACCTTTGCTCTCTGCAATTATCCTACTGCCCCCAGTCTCCAACCTCTGATCTCTGCAACAGCCCTTCTGCACCTCAGTCTCTAACTTCTGCTGTATGTAAGATCCTTCTGCACGCGTGTCTCCAAGCTCTGCTATTTGCAATGATCCTTCTGCACCCCAGTCTACAATCTTCGTTCTATGTAACAGGACTTCTGCACCTCAGTCTCCAACCTCTGCTCTCTGCAACAGTCCTTCTGCACCCCAGTCTCTAAATTCTGATCTCTGCAACAGTACTTCTGTACTTCATTCTCCAAACTCTACTCTCTGTAACATTCTTTCTGCACCCCATACTAAAGTCTCTGCTTTCTGTATCAGTCCTTCTGCAGCCAAATCTCTAACTTCTGCTCTAAGTGTCCTTCTGCACCTTAGTCTCCAAACTCTGCTCTCGGCAACAGTCCTTCTGAAGCCTAGTCTCCAACCTCTGCTCTCTGCAACAGTCCTTCTGCACTTCAGTCTCCACCCTCTGCTCTCTGCAAAGTCCTTCTTCACCCCAGTCTCCAAACTCTGCTCTCTGTAACAATCCTTCTGCACCTCAGTCTTCAAACTCTGTTCTCTGCAACAGTCCTTCTGCACCCCAGTCTCCAACATCTGCTCTCTGCAACAGTCCTTCTACACCCCAGTCTCCAATATCTGGTCTCTGCAACAGTCCTTCTGCACCACAGTCTGAAAACTCTGCTGTCTGAAACGAACCTCCTGTACCCCAGTCTCCTACCTCTGCTGTCTG